>NC_051157.2:211831155-211931154 GCF_013339745.2 Dermacentor silvarum | reverse complement strand
TGAAATAAAAGAATTTCTCAAAGTAAAATGCGTAAGAAAAAAGTACGACGTAACCACAACCTACAGACGTGATAGCGTCGGATTGTAATTTTAGTATACGAGAAAACACAATTCTCTTACGCAGAAACTCAAACACAAGCCCCTTTTCCATCATTTTTATCACTCATACAGCGGCACGCCGCGGTTATTCCTTACAAAAATACCATCTAGATGGCGCTCGCCTCCGCGGGAGCCCACAACAGCGTTGCATGTAGGCTCCCTATGGCAGCTGCATGCGGAGGCGAAGTTGGAGAAAAAAAGAAAGTCGCAGTTTCGCCCGAAAGGCGAAGCCTCGATTGCGCTAGCAAAATAGTAGAGAGCTATACGAAGCATGTTTAATGGGCCGTATAGAGTTGTAAACATTCGCTTCCTAACTAAATAGACAAGCACGGTGTCGCGCGCGCACAGGTTAACATGAGCACATCTCGCTCGATGACCGCGGAAACTCGCTGTGAAAAAGCCGCAGTCAGAAAGCGCGCCAGCAGCAGCGGGTATATTGACCTTCGCGCTGTCTCTCGTCTCGCTTCAATGCGAACTAAACGTCGAAATCTGAGCGCATACGAAGCTACCGGCACTCGGCACATGCACTTTCTCCCCATCGCAGGTCGCTTTGAAGATGAGGCCCACGCGGGCGCGCACTTTGCCCACATCACCGATCGTCTTCAAGCTACGGCACCTGCGCCGCAGCGCTGTGAGCAAGCTGACGGAGCAAAACGCATCCCCCTCTCCGTCGCCTCGCCCCCGTACCTCGCCCGCGGAAGAACACCGCGCGCTTCCGGCCTGCCTTCCTCCCTCGTGTGCGCTACATTGAGCCACGATTGCCCGCTCAGCCTCATACGCTTTCACTAGCGCACACAACGTACGGCGCGCGGCGACGATTTTATCGTTGTTAGACTTTATACGGAACCTCACGGCGACGACAACGCCGACGGCAGAAATGCGCTTGGAAGGTCCGTATAATTGCTATTGCAATAAAAGAAAGCTGCAGTTGCCGGGAAGCCTGATAAGCAGCCAACGATCTTTGAGTGATATCACGTTCCACTCTTAAAGGCAAAGCTAAAGCTTCCTCCAATTTTTTTTTTAGTATAATAAGTATGACTCCGAGCGATCGTTACAAGCCTCCATCGAATCTGTATTCTGTGCAACGTGCAATTTCATAAAGGAAACGCAAGACGCCTTGTGAGATAAGGAAATGTTTATCTTGCTCAATATAAACGATCGTTCCGGGCTCTTGGTGCGTTCAGCGGATGTTGTGGCAACAGGTAATCAGCAGTAGTTCCCGTACGAAGGTCGACCGGACGGCATCCGCTGAAAAATGTTAATTACAAGGATGTGTCAATTTGGTATTTAGACCTTAAGGAAAACTGCGTAAATAGCGAAACGTACGAAAGTGGTAAATGGGCGACACTGCTAATAGAAGCAATACGCTTTTACAAAGCTGGTGTAAAAAAATCCCAGATTATTCCCAAACAATAACATACGTAAAATATGACAACATCCGATTTCCAAACATTCCCCCATTCATAGGCCTTATTCCCTGCATTTTAATTTTATCACGTGGGGTATCTCTCGTTGCTCAATGGATACCTTCGCACGTAGGGATCGCCGGAAATGAAGAGGCTGATCGACTGGCTTCAACTTGCACTCATAACGACTGTGCTTGCCGTGAAATTTTGTGCAAGCTTGATGACGCTCGCCTGCTGATTCGTCGCCACCTACTCAAGCAGCATCCAGACCAGCGCGTCGCAAATGGAACGTTCCCGCCGCGTGTTCGCGGTCGAACGTTGCCTCATCGCGCTAGAGCGCAACTACTCAAGCTAAGGGTTGGCTGTGTTAATGTGCACGAACGTTTAACAGACAAGGACGTGCGACTAGTCCATCGTGTACGTCTTGCGGTGGCTGCGAGACACTTCAGCACCTGATATTGGAATGTCCCGCTTTCAGTGCGCAACGCAAATCACTAGTGAGGGACTACCATCTCCTTGGCCTGCGGTGTAGGACTCTAGACGAATGTTTGTACCCCAGTGGTTGTGCGTCTCGACGTGATCAAGCTCATCGTGCTCTCCCCACTTTTCCAGAAACAACGAACTTAGGGGCACGTTTGTAACCCAGCAACTATTTCTTTTATTTTACATTCTTTAGTAGCCTGACCTGCAGGGACGGGCCCTATTGTATGTTTTACTTTATTTGTTGAGATTTGTCATCTCGCTCTTCCTTTCCTCCTTCCTCCCCTCCTTCCTATCTTTTTTTCTATGTTTCTCTCGTCCTTTACGAAGAGTAGGCAGGCGTTGTGCCCCTTCTGGTGGCAGTTGCCAGCCTTTGCTTCTCGCTTTCACTTTCCTGTGTATATGTTTTCAAATCAAATAATAATAATAAGAGCACGAAATACGGGTGACTGCAAGTTTCGCCATAACTTGGCCCCAGCCGACGCGATGGTACGCCACGTACACAGGCGGACACAACACAGGCCTCCAGCCAGACTATGCTAGACGCTGCTTCCTAACTTCTCTTTCTAACTTCTCTTCTCTTCTCTTCTCTAACTTCTCTTCTAATTTCTAACTTTTCGAGAATTCTGCTCGCCCTCAATACAAACGCGTGGGGAGAAAGCCTGTTTGCAGACGCCCAGAAGACGGAATTTTTGAGTTACAAGTTCTGGTTCTTGAGCTCCACGGCGTTATCTATTGCGGGTTGCAACACACTCCCCTTATCACCGTTACCAGTCGCTCGTCGTATTTTGACAAGCGTGAGTACCGAAAGAAGATATTGTTGCTGGGGTGGGGGGGGGGGGGGGGAGTAGGGCCATAAATAGCGTCAAAAACCTGGCCCCGTAAGATTCAGCAGATGCGAAGCTACGTCACCATGGCCGAGCTGCTTTTACAGCGTAAGCTGTTATGGACTCATTCCAATAGCCGTTTCGGTTCGCGATGGTGTCCGCCGCCGCCTCCACCGCCGGTGACCGTAACCGCTATCGCCGGAAATGCGAAAAAAAGGTTCCCGGTTCCCGCCGGGATCGAACCTGGTCTCGCAGCGCGGGAGTATCTGCGGAATTCAGATACTCCCGCGCCCTAGGGAGGCGCGCAGGCGCAGACGACGAGACGCGATTCAGACGAGGCGTGCAGTCAACGCGATCCCGAGCCTCCGCCATTATGGTGACGCCATCTTGTTAAGGCGCCTGAAAACGCAGCATGCCCGACATGTAAATTGCACATAGCAGGTGCATGCTGCATGTAACTTGATCTGTTCAACTCAAGCAGGCTAGGTGACTATTTGTCACCAGCCCGTTTTCCAATAAACAATCATCGCCATCATCAACAACAACGTACCATGCCATGGGTCAACGGATGCGAGATGTGCGCCACGTATTCTGGATACCTCTTCGGTACACGTTATGGCGTCTCCTCGCAAGGTACGAACCGCTGCTGAAGAAGCGAGTCGCAGAGCTACGTGCGCGCATACAATCAGGCATCATCGGGCTCAGCTGAAGACTGCTGCGCAGAGAGAATTACAAGCCACCGCTCGACGTCGACGCAGGGTGGACAGTTCAGATCGTTCTCGTCAAAACCAGGCGAAGAGACTTTGCCGCGAAGACCCTGTTGTGCGTGGTGCCGCAATTAGAACTACTCTTGAGCCGCTCCACCAGATTACGCTGTTACTGTGCTGCGTGTGCTGCGCAGGCCTGCGACTTCTTGCTCACTGTATCACAACACCGGTTGTGGATACCGTGCCTCAAAAGTACCCCAAAAGTAACGAAATCAGCTACAATAATGTTGGAGTCCATATAAAACGTCGCTAACACGTCCCCGTACGATTCAATACACGCCAGACTGGCTGTCTTTTGCTAACTTCGTCACACCGCTCAGTGCCGTGCCGTAAGTCTAAATTGCTTTAAACGTAGCGCAGACCGTCGACAATTTCTAACCGTGCCATAGTCCAATAGCGCAGTGGTGCTATGCCGAAGTGCAGAAGCAGCGCAACGATATGCCGCAGGCCAAGAAACCAGGCTACATAAAAAAATTATGCGTGGCTCTACTACAACACCAGAGACCAGCGGAGCCGGGGAAAGCCTAGTAAAGTAGTGGGAAACCACAGACTTAGTTTGCTGGCGCTCAGGATTTCTTCGAGATGCTTTGTAGTATCGCGATGAATTCAACCGGTCACATTCACAAGCCTCGGTATCTTCATTTCTTCGCCTACGCGAACTCGGCTTCCCTCAATCTAAACTCGGGACGTTCTCTTCTGCGACGCTTGGTTTCAGCTTCCCTAGCTCTGGCTTCAGTCTTTCAGAAGCAACTATACTCGCGGACAACTTTCTGTGGCAATGAAGGGAAAGCTACGGAGGCAAAGCGCGCACAAGTGAGAACGCTTCTGAAAAGAGGCCCCCGTTTTAATCCACGTTGTTTTAGGCTGGGGAAGAGAACACATAAACAGCTTATTAGCAACAGTTAAATAAGACATAGCACACCACTGAGCGTAAAAGTTTAATTACGTTGCGGCTTTTCCCTTCCGCGTTTGGGCAAACGCGAAACCGTCGCACGTGGAAGATGCGTCGATTCAGCGGCTGTTCCGAGCAACCAAAAGCACTGTCAGACGCTGCCGGACTACTTGGCGCAGTGACACGTGTGCAGCATCCACGCGCCCGTAGCTTTCCCTTCATTGCCACAGAAAGTTGTCCGCGAGTATAGTGTTCAGTTTGGTCTAAACCTGCCGAGCCGCCGCCAGAGGCATCGGCTGCAGTCACGGACACCAGGCGCGTTCGGTGCGAACGCGGCGGTGAAACGCGATCGGCGTCGGTAGCAGCTCTACACATCGCACTACCACATGCCTCACTCCTCGTTTCCACCTCGCATCCGCTATGCTGCGTGATGCTATTTTTATACTCTGTTTTCACTCTCTCTCAGCTCTCTCTTTCTCTCAGCTCGGCGAAGCTATCCAACACCACCTAGGTGGCGTTGGCATAGCGTGCGACGCGTGCACTCTCTCCCGCTCTCATTTTCTCTTTCTCTCTCCCGAGCATAGCACGCGACGCTCAGAGAGGTGGTTGCTAGGCAACGCAGTGGCAGGCGACACACATTACGGCCGGCCTTAGCAACTCCGCTGCTATGCTGAGCTGTTATGCTGGCTCTCCAGTAATCGAGAGTAGATGTAAGCGTAAAATGGCTGCCAGCAAAGCAGATTGGTGCCGCGACACAGGCCTGAAGGCTTACTGAGCCGAAGTTAATCTGTTTTGAACTGAACCTCGTTGAGAAGTCTCGTCTCAGCCAAACAACCATCCGCGGCGCGCCGGACGCTGCCAGCCTGATCACGCAGCGTGGCGCTATCTCCCGGAGGAGGTGGCGCCAAACCGGCGCCGCGGAACTCACACACGGCACGTGTCGAAAAGATCACAGGGAGCCTTTCTTAGCGCCAAAAGATGACAATCAACTGTATGGTTCCCTGTATCTGCCTTTCAACTTCGCTATTGGAAATGACAAATAAAACTTCAGCGTACTAGAAGTTACAGCTTGAGTGCCATTCTGAACAAACAATACGAAAAACTCGGAAGCAATATTTTAAATGCAGAGCATTTCTTTAACTCACATGTAGCGTGCGCAGTCCGTCCGCAACAGCTCGAGCACAGGTGCGCCCTCTCCCCCACTCCTCCTCTCCCGTATCACGCTTGCAGCACATGTGCAGCGCGCGAAGCGTCGTAGTTGAGTCGCGCTCCGGCGCTGCAAGCACCGTAGCAACAGCAGCTGCTGGCGTGATAGCATGCCCTCTCTCCACCCCCTCTCCCTCTAACGCGCGCGCTAGGAATATAATGCGGGTTGGCGCGGGCTCCATAGAGAAAGAAAAAAAAAATTTTTTCTTTCTCTATGCGGGCTCCATGATGAAAAAAACTTTATTTAATTAACACGGAGGAAGCTTGAGGTGGCCCGGAGGGGGCCACCTCTCACACTCACTAGGTGGGCTCCTCATTACAGGAGCCCATTGGCGGCCGCCGCGGCTTGTGCTCGGTCGACCAGGGCCTTCTGACTCGCCAGGTCGGAGCAGCCGAGCAGGGCTGCCTCCCAGTCCTCCCGGGTGGGGTTTGGTTTTGGGGTGAGGTTCGGGGTTGATTTACATGCCCACACCATGTGGAAGATGTCCGAAGACTTCTCCGCACAATGCGGGCATTTTCCTGTACAGGCAGGATCGAAGTGCTTTAAAACTGCCGGGCACAGCAGTGTTTTGGTGTAAAGGCGGAGGAGTGTACGTTCCTCTGCCTTTGTAAGGCCCTTACAGGGCTTAGGATAAATTGCGTGGCCGAATTGGTATAGTTGAGTAATTTCTAACTTTTCGAGAAATTACTCAACTATGCGGGCTCCACTAGTCAACTCCTGCGCTCTCTTGCGTTCGTCGGCGGTCGCAGTTGATAAGCGATGGAAGCAAGACCTTCAACTAGTACCTCGACGCAATCCAACATCAGCGCCGAAGCACCAGTTCAAGACATCGTACCATCGTCTTCGTCGACGGTGGCAGAAGACAAGGCGGCGAGGCGGCGCGCTGCCGACGCCGAACGCAAGCGTCGTAAGCGTGCTGCCGACGCCGAACTTCGTGAACGAGAAACCGCGGCCAGGCGTCAACGTCGACAAGCGGATCCCGAGCAGCGTGCACGAGAAGCCGCGGGCAGGCGTCAGCGTCGGGCCGCGGACCCTTCGAGTCGAGAACGACACGCGGCTGCGACACGTCAGCGTCGGGCCGCGGACCCCGGCGTACGGGAACGAGAGGCGGCGGCGAGCAAGCGTCGTCACTATGCTCTGCATTTACACGTGTCCCTCGCGCGGCGGCATGCGACGGAGCTTTTTTTGTAACTTTTTTGGCAGTAACTAGCGTATATAATGCGGTCCTGTGCAAATGGTAGGGGGCCAGAGACCGCAATTTCTTAACTTTTGACTGGTTGCCCGGATTATCTCGTTATGTTCTCGCAACGATGCCCGGGTGTTCTCCTTTGAGTGGCCGGATAACGGCTCTGGATTTTGGCTCATGGTCACTCGAAGGTCGCCGACAACCCGAGCTAAAAGCATTTCATGCTTTAAAAAAAGGCAGGGGTCACCGAACAGGCGCACGCTCACATGCGCAGCCGGCCTCGCTCGCTTCAGTGGCGTGTCTGGCGTATGGCGCATGTATCTGGCGCGTCATTGACTTGTTGCTAGGTAACGCAACTAAGTCGCAAAGTATAAGTTCATTTATACGCAAAACTTTTTTTTTTAAATTTTAGCAGGAAAGCATGAAAATTAAATAGCTGTGTGTTAACTTCATTTCACAGTCTTTTTTTTTTCAATGCTCTCGTCAGCTAACGGATGGCATTAATGCTAGCGTGACGTATTTCCTGTTGCCAGTTTTCGCCAAGTGTCCGCTCTTGTTGAATTTCTTTCTTTGTGGTTCCAGCGCAATCACTGTTGCCCGCGTGTCTTCCAGAAAGTACTACACAATTCGTGTCGCACGTACAATGAGGTTACACAAGGTTTGGTGACAACAGACAACGGATAGAACATAACGATAACATTCGAGAAATTCCGATTTTATGCATTCGCGTCCTGCGCCGATCGATAATGTGTAACATTTGTTAGCCGGTGAAAAGAGGTCACCAGAGGAGCATAAGTAAGTACACGTATCAGAATATATGTGTGAAGCTGGTTTATCAACCGTAGTAATCGCTTTGTGTAGCAACGCTGTCACCATCATACAGGAGACTAACGTAGACATAGCATAGTGATTTCAAGTCTAATAAACTTGAAATCCGTGAGAACAATGCTGCTGGCTCAGGCAAATGTTTTATAATGATTGGCGCTCAGGTGGTTTAGGGTTGCATTGGGTTGGCCGTACACGAGCACTACTATTCACACACGCGTTCACACGCCAAACGATCAAATAATGAGATTTTCTAATTCACGCTGGCAAATTCACACACACCGGTCGTCTTCGCCGAGAGAAAACCCGATACAGTTAGAATATTTCACAACACAGACTCACCATGACTGATGGTGCACGTGGCATTTTTGCGCATCCAAGAGAAACGCTCTAGTGGCACCGAAAAGCAACAGAGTAACTCTTCGACGACCTATTACGAACTGACATAGCCTGAATTTCCCAGAGAACGAGCTAAACATCTCGAAATCGTTCCGCAGCATGCGACGGCAACATATTCAAGCTGCGCCGCGCAGGCTCGCATAAGCTAGAGAGGAGAAAAGTCTCCCCAGGCCTTCTTTCCTCCTCACCCTATGAGAAGTTATATAAACTACAGTTAGAAGGCAGTGTGCCTAATTATACAGTTTGTTCGATCAATGGCGCATATTTCATCTTTAATTAAATTATGGGGTTTTACGTGCCAAAACCACGATATGATTATGAGGCACGCCGTAGTGGGGGAACTCCGGAAATTTGGACCACCTGGGGTTCTTTAACGTGCACCCAAATCTAAGTACACGGGTGTTTTCGCACTTCGCCACCATCGAAATGCGGCCGCCGTGGCCGGGATTCGATCCCGCGACCTCGTGCTCAGCAGCCCAACACCGTAGCCACTCAGCAACCACGGCGGGTAAATTATTTCAACTTTTTCAAATTTTATCCCCGTCTATCTACGACGCTGAATTGAAGCTGCGGTACGCTGCGCACATCTGAACCTCTACAATGCGCGACACAGAAACCTTTAACTTTACGGTGAACGAAGCTTTCAAAAAGACTTCTTTTACGGAGCATGGCCTCATATTTCATTGGTCTCCTTTCGTTGAAGTATGAAAACTGTGTCCGTCTCTCTATTGGGGAATCCGTATTTCTGTGTAGTTGTTGGTTGCGACCGAGACGCAACGTTACGGTAAAGTTCATGCAGGATAAGACGATCACAGTTCGTCACAAGTTTCCTTCAAGCACCTCTGGATATATTGCAAACGGATGCGTCAGCTTGGACGCCTGAAGTGGCCCAGCTGGCCGCAATATACAGAGGGGTTTTGATTTTAGGGGCGAAGCTCCTTAGGGCCGAGCGTTGTCCGCCGTCGCGCCTTCGTAGCCACGCTAGTACTCGCCGCTTCCGCTAGAGGCAGAGCTGTGCACTCTTTCTTACTTTACTCTTTCTCTCTCGTTCCCGACGCGCGCGCTCTGTCGTCCGTAGCTAAGGGCGCTGCGGGGCAGAAGGGCTATATAAGCGCTGTATATACTGTACACATGTACATTATATATATTATATATATATATATATATATATATATATATATATATAGTATATATGTACACGACGCTCCGCTTCCGGCTTCCGGAGAACGCTTCCGGCGTTTTGCGGGAATGATCCCCCGGCCGGTGCTTCGCCCACTCAATCATCATTCACTTCGTGGATATGCGGCGTTTTTTTTAGATGCGAGAGCATCTTATGCTCGGGGCAGTGTCCGTTCTGTGGCGCCCGCACCCATACTACGCATGCGCATATCTCCCTCATTCTCCACTCCTAGGCAGGTGCGCGCTCTCCTCCTCCCCTCTCCCCCTTTCCGCCACAGGTGCGGCGCAGCAAATCATTGCATATATAAAGGGGATTTATTGGGGTTCGTAGCGACAGCGGGTCGTAGGATGCACCGAGCACAGTCCTCTCGCTCGAGCTTCTGCTGCGCGCTTGATGCTGCCGATGCTGCTGACTCTGCGTCATCGTTCGTCATCTTCCTTACAAGGGCGCCGCGGAAATAAAGGAGCCATCCTGGCGGCTTAGTTGTCCGGAAGGACGATAGAAAGGTGATACGGCTTGAGGCGCTGAACGTGAACGACTTCACGGTTCCGACGTCGCATGTCGGACGGCGGCGTGAGCGGCTCAACCAGGTAATTAACGGGTGATGTTCTCTCGAGAACGCGGTATGGCCCGTCGTACTTCGGAAGGAGTTTTGAAGCGAGCCCAGGCGTGTGGTGTGGCACTAACAACCAGACGAGGGCGCCCGGGAGAAAATTGGAAGTCGAGTTCCGGGCGTCGTGAACGGCTTTTTGGCGGTTCTGGTCGTCTGAGGTGAATTGGCGGGCCAGCTGGCGACATTCTTCGGCGTGTCTGGCTGCTTCCGAGATCGGCAGGTATTCGGATGGGTCCGGCTGGTAGGGCAGAATGGTGTCTATTGTGTGCGAAGGATGACGGCCGTAAAGAAGGTAAAAGGGTGAGAATCCGGTAGTGGCCTGAGTCGCGGTGTTGTAGGCGTAGGTGACAAACGGAAGAACTAGGTCCCAATTAGAGTGATTAGGTGAGACGTACATGGCGAGCATGTCACCAAGAGTTCGGTTGAAGCGTTCCGTGGTACCGTTAGTCTGTGGGTGATAGGCAGTGCATTTACTATGAACAATAGCGCATGCAGCAAGCAATTGTTCGATGACTTCAGATAAGAAGGTGCGGCCTCTGTCGCTCAAAAGTTCACGTGGACCTCCATGACGAAGGAGAAAACGGCGTAGTATGAAATTGGCGACCTGCTGCGCTGTAGCATTTGGTAGAGCAGCAGTCTCCGCATAACGTGTTAAGTGGTCTGCCGCAACGATGATCCACCTGTTGCCGGTAGGAGTCAACGGAAGTGGCCCGTAGAGATCTATGCCTACGCGATCAAAGGGTCGGGATGGGCATTGTAAAGGCTGGAGTTCACCGGCGGAGTTGTGCGGTGGCGCTTTGCGACGTTGGCACTCATGACAAGAGCGGACGAAGTTGCGAACAAAATTGTACATTCCCCGCCTGTAATAGCGGTGTCGAAGACTTTCGTAGGTCTTGAAGACTCCCGCGTGGCCACACTGAGGGTCGACGTGGAACGAGGAGCAAATCTCTGATCGCAAGGTTCGCGGAATGACGAGTAACCATGTGCGACCCTCTGGGGCATAGTTGCGGCGATACAGTAGCTGGTCTCGAATCGCAAAATGAGGAACTTGGCGCCGAAGCGTTCGTGACGCTGGAACTTTGGACGTATCCGAGAGAAGGTCGAACAGAGATGCAGTCAAGGGATCATCACGCTGTGCAGAGGCGATAGTGTCAAAGTCCAGAGATGACAATGTGCACTCGCAGGAGGAGTCGTGACTGGCCTTCGGGGGAAGCGGTGATCGGGATAGCGCGTCAGCGTCGGAGTGCTTTCGCCCGGAACGGTAAACCACGCGGATGTCATATTCTTGAATTCGCAATGCCCAGCGGGCAAGGCGGCCCGATGGGTCTTTTAGCGTCGACAGCCAACATAGTGCGTGGTGGTCGGTCACTACGTCAAAAGATCGGCCGTATAAATATGGGCAAAACTTGCCAAGCGCCCACACAATGGCCAAACACTCCTTTTCTGTTACGCTGTAATTGGCCTCCGCCTTGGTTAACGTGCGACTCGCGTATGCGACGACGTATTCTGTGTGGCCAGGTTGACGTTGTGCCAACACAGCACCAAGGCCTACACCACTTGCGTCAGTATGAAGTTCGGTTGGCGCTTGAGGGTCAAAATGGCGAAGAATGGGTGGCGTCGTGAGAAGACGGCGCAAGGTTGGGAAGGCGTCGTCACACTCTGGAGACCATGGTGAGAGATCTCTAGAGCCACCAAGGAGCTGGGTGAGAGGTGATATAATTGACTCAAAGTTTCGAACGAATCGCCGAAAGTAAGAGCAGAGGCCGATGAAACTGTGTAGCTCTTTGATAGTGGTAGGTTTTGGGAACGCAGTAACAGCACGTAGCTTATCGGGATCCGGGCGAACGCCCTCCTTTAACACGACATGGCCTAAAATTGTGAGCTGACGAACAGCAAATCGACATTTCTTCAGGTTAAGTTGCAACCCGGTGGTCAAGCAAGTGAGTTCGTGCTGGAGGCGGAGCAGGTGCGTTGCGAAATCAGGGGCGAACACCACAATGTCGTCAAGATAGCAAAGACAAATTTTCCATTTGAGGCCACGCAGAACATTAACCATCATTCTTTCGAACGTAGCAGGTGCGTTGCAACGTCCGAAAGGCATGACGGTGAATTCATACAAGCCATCTGGTGTAACAAAGGCAGTTTTCGGGCGATCGGCCTCTGCCATCGGAACCTGCCAGTAGCCTGACCGCAAATCCAGCGAAGAAAAGAACTTGGCTCCCTGCAAACAGTCCAGAGCATCATCGATGCGTGGTAATGGGTAGACGTCCTTCAGTGTAATCTTGTTCAACCGTCGAAAATCAACACAGAAGCGGATGGAACCGTCTTTCTTCGTGACGAGTACCACGGTAGAGGCCCCTGTGCTCTGTGAAGGTTGAATGACGCCCCGACGAAGCATGTCATCGACCTGTTCTGCAATGACGCGACGTTCCGTAGCAGACACGCGATATGGTCTTTGTCGCAGCGGTGAGTGAGAGCCAGTGTCGATGTGATGCTCGACTGTCGATGCACGGCCAAGAGATGTTTGCGCAACGTCGAAAGAACGGTGGAAGTGCTGTAGGAGTGCGAGAAGTTGAGATCGCTGCGAATGTGTCAGATCGTCGGCGATGAATGGGCTGAACAGATCTGTTCATGCTGAGTCGGCTACGGAGAGGGCACTCAGTTCATGAACGGCAGTAGAAGGCATTTCGTCGAGGACGGAGACAATTCGGGTTGAATCAACCGACTCGACGTAACCAAGGCATTCGCGGCGGAGCAGTGATAGCGGCGACGAAAGATGATTGTAAATGGTCATCGTGCTGACACCGGCGGCAAGGTCAAGAGCTGCAAAGGGCAAAGGAAGCGCTTTTCGGGTAACAAAGTGATGAGAGGGCATGAATAAGACCGTCCCGTCGGATATAGCACTACACGAGACTGGTACGAATGCTGAAGAGCACGGGCGAACACAGGTGTCTTCTTGCACGAGAAGTTTAGCGGCAGGATGAGCATCGACCGAGGCCAGGTCACCAAGGTGGGAAAGTTCAATCTCGGTGCATCCTACGACCCGCTGTCGCTACGAACCCCAATAAATCCCCTTTATAAGTGGTGGAGCCGTGCTGGGTAACGTTCCACTCTACCATCCTGGAACTTCGTTCGCGGACGCTACCCTCTGCCATGCCGGACGCTGACCAGCAGACTCTTCCATCGCCACCCGTCCCTTGCGCTGGCACCGTTCGCCAGCGGGAACCTCCCATCTTCAGCGGAACCGACGACAACGACGTTGAAGAGTGGCTGTCATCTTATGAACGGGTGAGCGTTCACAACAAATGGAATGACTCGGACAAGCTGGCTTACGTATCCTTCTATCTTGCGGGCGTCGCCAATCTCTGGTTCAGGAATCATGAGAGGGATATCCGAACGTGGTCGGCGTTCAAGACGTCGATTACCGAAGTATTTGACTGACCCGCCGTCAGGATACTCCGAGCCGAGCAGCGTTTGCGTATACACGCGCACAGGACATGGGTGAGACGTTCACCAGCTATATAGAAGACGTCCTCGATTTGTGCAGGCGCGTGAACGCTGCCATGACGGAAGCGGAAAGGATTAAGCACGTCATGAAGGGAATCGATGATGACGCGTTCCAGATGCTTCTGGCCAAGGACCCGCGCACTGTTGGCGACGTTATCAGCTTGTGCCAGAGCTATGATGAATTGCGAAAGCAGCGAGCTCTGACAAGGCGACATCCCACACCTAATGCAGCGTCACTCTGCAGCCTGACCACCGGCCCTGAACAAGCCTCCTTGATAGCCCAAATCAAAGATTTCGTCCGCGAAGAAGTCGCACGACAGCTGTCTCTGGTGTCCATCACTCTGGAGTCTGCCAGCATTTTGCCGTCTCCTCTCCGTAATGTGATCCATGAAGAGGTCACGAAAGCGCTGCCAGCTGTTCACCAGCAGGATGCCGTGGCTACACCGTTAACTTATGCTGCTGACTCTGCGTCATCGTTCGTCATCTTCCTTACACATATAACTTTCTCTCACTCTCTCCCTCCCTCTTTAAGGGTACGCCGGTAGGCGGCGCAAGTGTCGCGGCGCAGTATAAAGCGCGCGTTCGCAGTGCTTACGTCGTTCTCTGTCTGTGCAACGATGTGCGAAACGCCATGAACAACGTCAACGTCGGCGCTAGTTGCAGCGGCAGCGCCACCGCCGCGGAGCAGAGGAAGGCTCGGGAAGCCGAACGTAAACGTCAACGTCGGTAGGAAACTTCTACGGAAGCAACACGGGCTCGGCACGCCGAAGTGGAACGTCAGCGTTATCAAGCCGACTCCGGGCTCGGAAAGTCGAAGCGCAACGGCAGGATCGAGCGGCAGCTCCCGATCCCGAAGCGACGAGGCAACGCGAGTCTGCGGCTAGAGCAGCAACACGTTCGAGGCCATTACAACGCCCGGGCTTCGACGGGGCTGACGCGCGGTTCAAGCGCGACTTCCTCGATCGGAGCTTCGGGCACAGCAGCAACGTGTGCGACCGGCTTTGGTTCGACAACAACCTGAGCAAGGTCTGGAGCGTCCAGAACGCACGTCAGCGTAACGCGGCCGCCGGCGTGCTTCGACTTCAGTTCAGCAACAACACCGGCGACTTCCTGCAGTTCGCGGTGTGCTCCGCGTGCAAGGAAGCTCTAACGTCGGGAAAGGTTTCGGTGATGAGCGTGAACTACGGCTACCGATACCCGCCGAAACCCGAGCACCTCCCCGCGCTGAGCCCGGTCGAAGAACGGATCATCGCACCGCGACTCCCGTTCATGAGCATTTGTCGAATAACGCACGGCAACGGGCAGTACGGAATCAAGGGGCAAGTCATGAACGTTCCGATCGAAGTGCAGGAACTCGTGCAATGCCTACCCAGGAACGTTCCCGACGACGCGGCGATCGACGTACACATCAAACGAAGACTCGTAAGCAAGGCTTCGTATAGGCGTCTCTTCTCAATACATTCTCTCACTCTAACCTTCTTTGGGTTGTGTTGCCAAGTGAAACGAAACGGAAACTCTATGCGCACTCCCCGCGATACTTTCGCATTCCACCAAGGGTGTCCGTAGAGTGAGATGATGTGATTTTCTTTTCAATACCACAGTTGTATGCAATATTGGCGTTGCAGAACTATTTGCTTTTACGCAGACTGTGCGCCAAAGCAAAATGCTCGCAGCAACCTCGATTGTACTGTACGTGCATCATAACCACGTGCTGATCCTAGCTCCAATTCGCTTAAGAAGTGGTCGCTAACGAAAAACTCCAAGTGGCGTTTCATTTTTTTATTATCCTACTTTGCCACAGAAATAGCATTTGCTTATAAATATCGAGTCTCGCGAACATGTGTTTGTCAGGTCTAAAGTAATTTTATTCATGAATCATAATGAGTTGTCCAAATAATTTAGTGTATTATGCATCTCTCTCAAATCACTTTCGAAGCATGCCCTGAGATAAAATTTCGCAGTCGTTTTAGCTGTTGAATCTCCAGCTAATATGGTCACCAATAATTACGTATATAGGTTGTATATACGCTTTTACGTTCACCATTACTTTCGTATTGGTAACCCTATAACAGCCTGCAGGGCTTTATTTCACATTGGTGACTTTCAAAAAGGGTCGCACGTGACCCATTGTTTTCGATTTAGATGTCCCAAGATCGCACTTGTGAAAAGTGTAGCGAGGAAGTTGGTTCTTTTATGGCGACAAGTGAAATCCTTTGATGTCAGTTCTACTTCAGACGCTTGCTAAGTAGAATGTCATTTTCGCTGAGGCAAATTGACATTCATTGCTACCTTGATGGCCTGGTGAAAATGCGGCGCTAAAATGCGAGACACAAAAAAAAACGAAAAAAAAAACTTGACGGAACCCATCTCACGATGACTATCGACGGTAATGGGTTGGCAATTGAATCATTATAGCGACACGATCTAATGCCTGCACCGAAGCGAATTACGTATGAGCCGTGCACTGCAGCGCGATTGCTCTGTCGCGCTTCCGTAAGAACACTAGGTGCAATCAATCGCCGTCACCGCGAAGCCTGATTTTTGCTTCCGAAGTGTATGGCGCCGTGGTGCCTGCGAACGCTGAGAAGTATTCCCTCGTTTGCCGCACATTCATTGCACATCCTTGGCGACCGAAATTGGTTCCTTGAAGAGATGTACATACCCAGTGCATTCATGGCGCATATCGATAAAGCTTTGGTGTGAAAGGGAAGCCGAAAGCCATTGAAAGCGGCACACGCCGAGTGCAATTGTGGCGCAGCCTGCTAATGCGTCGGGTAACTGTTATTGACAAAGCCCTGTGACGTGGGCTCGATACCGCTCAGCATGGGAGAAATTTAAGGCATCTTTTTCGTCATTGCAGAGCGGCACATTCTCAGTGGCGCAAACCTAGGCACCTAAGTTGGGTCCAAAATCTTGGATTGAAGAGCGGCACACACCTACTGGCACATAACCACTGACGCAAGTTGGTATCAAAGAGGTTCACTGAATACCAGCACAGACCACGGGGCGCATACTCAGTGCTCCAAGTCAACGTAAAATAGATTTTTTTTCTTCTGACAGTGTTACCTACCCAGTCCCGCACCTACATCTCTGCATAAAAGAAGTGCATTGAAAATCGGCTCGTATGTACACAATGTCACATTCTCAGTGACCGAAGTTGGTCCGACGGTTGGTTTCGAACCCTCTTCCCTTAGCACAGCAGCCCGACCCACTGGACCACGGAGGCCCAGGTGAAAAGTGGATACACACACAGTCCCGGGAGAGTGAGTGAACTACTGAACTGATGTGTGTGATCTGCTGTCAAACCTGTCGTTCGTGGGGGCTGAGACCTTTGTCAGGCTTTATGCCTTTAGTCTCAGTCTACCCCCGTTTGAATGAACGAGAAATAAAATTCAATTCAAAGTACCCAAATAATGCTGACGCAATAATCGATACACAAACACACAAGAGCTTCAAGCTTATTCAGTGGGGCATTGCTACTTTCAATGGTATGTATGCTCCTGCTAAATCCTGCCGTCAGAAGATTTCTCAAAGCTTGCACCGGTGGTTATTTAACGTGCACCGAAAGAATATGACATGGTTATTCTTTTTGTCCCGTCCCCATCGAAATGCGGCAGTCATAGCCAGACATGGAACACGAGATCCAGTTCTCAGTAGCAGAGCGTCACAGCGATACACTTCATCATCATGCGATACACTTACTAAGGTCTGAATCGCAGCTATTTGGTAGGTAAGGCAGCATCTTTGAAAGAAACAGCGCAAAAGACGGCGAGTCGCAAACAGACTGTGGGCAACTGTGTGGGCGCAGGTCAGCCAGACGCACAAGAAGGCAACCAGAGACACAAAGAGACCTCTTTATAACATGAAACGGCACGTGGGGCTTATACAGAAACACATGGACCATACAGATAAACTGGCTAACTGTCACGCCCGAGCACTCACAATGCTAATCAGGAGTTCCAGCCTTGTGGCGATGGCTCGGCGGACTTGGCTCTGACGGCGGTGAGTATACGGGCGGTGGTTGAAGTTCAGGGTGGCACCAGGACGTAGCCCGGTTCCGGAGCGTTAGCTCTGGGACATAGCCCGAGCTCGGCAGCACAGCGCTAAGTTGAGAGCCAGGACGAAGCCCAGCACAGCAGTGGGGTGAAAGCCGGGACGGCGCCCGGTTTGGAGAACAGTAACAGGGCTCTGGGACGTATAGCCTGAGCCCGGCAGCACGGCAGCGGTCGTGCGAGCCGAGACGGGGCTCAGCTCAGCAGGACCTGCGACGATGGTAGAAGCTAGCGCGGCGCCCGGTTTGTAGAACAGGACCAGGATGCCGGGACGCGGGCCGGCGTTCGATCCGCTCCATCTCGCTGCACTACCCGTTCTGTCAGCCTGGCTGCCCCGTCGTTCCAGATGGCCTCTCGTGGCACGCGCACAAGCCACGCGTACTACTGCGCTTTTCGGCCCCGCACACCGAGCACAAGCATCGAAACGCCCGCGCATTTCAAATATCGGCCCCGCACACCGATCACAGGTCGTCCTCCTACCACACAGACACACAGAGCGCGGACTTCAAACCAATTTTCATTGGCACCATGTGACCCATTCTAGACCAGTCACAAAGTCGCAACCACTGTGCACGCGTACAATGTTATCTATTGAAGTTAGTTTTAACGTTTTTACGAGAGATTGGAGGATTGGGCCGGCGTTCGATCCGCTCCATCTCGCTGCACTACCCGTTCTGTCAGCCTGGCTGCCCCGTCGTTCCAGATGGCCTCTCGTGGCACGCGCACAAGCCACGCGTACTACTGCGCTTTTCGGCCCCGCACACCGAGCACAAGCATCGAATTGGAACACTGCACGTTATCAGCCCAACGGAAACGTAGCACATCCTCTCACTAGAAGCTGCTGCGATTGCATTTCTCTAAAGCACGTCCCTACCAGCCCTTGCGTTCAAGGGCCCACTGGTGAGGTACGAGGGCTATTTTAGGTGCGAAGCACCTTAAGCGCTCGGGCTTTCAACGTCTGCCGTCGTCGTCGTCACGGTAAGCAAACGGCACGCGCTCGGCACGAGCGCCTGCCGCTTGCTTACAGTGACGATGGGATGCTCGTGGGATGCTCGTGGGATGATTACCGTGGGATGCTCGGCACGCGCTCGGCACGAGCGCGTGTCGAGCATCCCGCGTTCGTCGTCGTCGTCTTCCACAACTGCTTGCGTTGCCGCTCATCACTCCAGCGAAGACTTTTACTTCTCTTCTGTCATCGTAATGGGGAGGCCGCGTTTACGGGGTTATAAGCCATTGCTTAAGGCAGTATGAGCCCATTAGCGGTGCATCACTGCATGCTTCGCACCTCCCAGGTTTCACGTTAGCGGAGCTGCATTTAGCTCTATGGATCATTTGACACTTACGCATAAAATTTAATTCACCGCTCTAACCGAGCCTACGACACAGTTCGTGCTAACTGTAATAACTAATAAAAACTAAAACAGGAAGATAGGCGTCCACAATGGCCAATTATTTCACCCATACGTTCGATTAATCATCCCTTTGTAATATAACTTTTATGCTCACAGCATACATCACTATGAAGTGATTTGGCGCGGAAGCTTGGGCGTGTTGGTGATTCCTTGGAAAATAACACAGCACAAAAAAGACACGGACACGAGAGAGCCACACGCACACAGCGCTTACTTGCAGCAGTTGCAACTGTTGCAAGTCAGCGCTTGCAGCGCTGATTGTTGCAGCGCTGACTTGCAACAGTTGCAACTGTTGCAAGTCAGCGTTGTGTGCGTGTCGCTCTCTCGTGTCCGTGTCTTTTTTGTGCCGTTTTTTTTTTTCAATACATCACTAGTCATTGTCATTATTTGAACACCTGTATATTTTCCGCGCTTTACAGCGACTAATTTTTGGCCGCTCTACAGCCAAATTACATCTGCCATTCGCCATTCAGATTCACGACTCTAACATTTGTCAAGTTTTACCTTCGACAATCGATTCATTGTTTTTTGTCTGCCGCTCTTTGACCGTACCTGGCCGCTGCGCCAATAAAATCCATAAATCGTCAATGTTGTCTATTGCTCTAGCTTTCTTTTCTGGCTGACAAAATAAAATAAATTGGCGTACTCAGTTGTAGCTGTTGTGAACGTAGTGCGAAGCATTCATTATTTGATAAATGTGATGAATTGGGCTTGTAGGTACATGTAGTTGAAAAGGCGGCAGCGCAATAAAGACATGATCCAGTGCACATGACCAGTTATCCCTGTTGCACATAATTTTAGACCTCGCCATCACCGGGATCGACCAATCAAAAAGGCGACATAGACTGCACAATAACCGGGATGGGCACGCGAAAACAGTGAGATATGCTCTCCCGCAAAGAAGTGACTGGACTCGTAGAAGCATACGTCCGATTAATTGTTACAGCAATAGATAGAACTGTACGCGTGCGCACTGGCTTGGACTTGCGGTTGTGAATACTTAAAACAGGTCACCTGACGTCAATAAATATTGGCTCGATGTCAGCTCTCTGTGTGTTCGTTCTTTCCTACTCGCTATGCCCCGTCTTCTGCACTGTTTCGTTCAAATCCATTCACTTAAATCGTCAGATAGTTAATCACCTTGTGACCGCACGTCGCAAGACTACTCGGCACATTCCTAAAGTACTAAACCAAATAATCATACAAACGCGTCAGTCGTACCTTCAAATGTGAAGATGGAGTAAAGAGAAAGTCTACACGATGCACAATAAATATTTTTTCGCCATTTATAGCGCTAAAAGTGCGTTTTTCGTGTTTCCAACCTCCTTTGCACCTATTTAGCACCCTTGTTTACCCAAGACACACATTATGAAGGTTATATTAACGTTATAAAATATTAACATCCAAAGGGTTCCTAATGTGCTTTTCTTTCAAATTTACACCATTTATAGACCCTTTAAGTTCCCCATATGCAGTATCTTTATGTGTTAGTCAGTGTGTTCGTGCGCATATTAGTGTGTTCGCATTCATAGCAAACTGTCGTTGCAGCTACAAGAGGGTCATGGACAGGTTTCAAGCATACCGAAAGTATTTTCCTACGGTGCAAGCTGCAATCTGATGCAACATTTCTTATGAAATGAAGCAGTTTGAAGATATTGTGACGGAGGGAAGAAGCAAGACGGGAAAATGTATGTACAATATGTGCACGATTGACAGGATTGACACAATCAGTCAGTCACAGAAGCGTCGTTTTCTTCAGCCCCAAGCTCATGCTCCTCTTCCTCGATGCTGTGCAGGGCATTGTCACAATATATATATATATATATATATATATTGTTACGGGCCGCCTCCTTGATCATGGCATCGACAGGAGCACAATTTCTTCACATGAGCAGATTGAATGCGTCAATATATATAATGCGACAATATATAGAGAACTCGCAGTTTCGCCCCAAAGGCGAAGCATCGTTTGCGATATCAAATTACTGGACAGCTATACCAAGTAAGGAGAGTAGTTTTATCGGCCGTATAAACTTGTAAACATAGGCACACTAACTAACTTAAGAAGTATTGGTGTCACACGCGCACAAGCAAACATGAACGCATCTCACCCGATGACCGCGGAAACTCGCTGTCAAAACGCTGGAGTGAGTCAGCGCCGCAGCAGCAGCGAGGGAATTGAGCTTCGTGCCGGCACTCGCATCAACGCGATCTTAGCCGCGAAAACACAGAAAACACAGGAAGGGTGGACAATGCCCACGCCGCATATGGCTTTCATGATACAGCCGCGCGGGTGCTCGCTGCCCAGAACGCCCCTCCCACCCTACCCTCGGAGCCTTCCGGCCCGGCGGGAACACGCGGCCGCAG
This sequence comes from Dermacentor silvarum, assembly GCF_013339745.2. NCBI lineage: Eukaryota > Metazoa > Arthropoda > Arachnida > Ixodida > Ixodidae > Dermacentor > Dermacentor silvarum. Next base: position 211,909,935 of record NC_051157.2, on the reverse strand, counting down.
TAAAGCGCGGCCCTTCCACCTCCCTACCATCCCTCCGGAGCGTTGTGCGTGACTAGAAGACTGCGTGCATCCTTCCCGCTTACCGCCCTTGCATCCGCGATCTGCGATTGCCGGCTCACCGTCGCACGCTTTCACTCCAACATACAGCATACGGCGCGCGGCGACGATTTTATCGCCCTTGGACTTTATACAGAACCTCAAGGCGACGGTGACGATGACGCAAACGGCAGAAATCTGCTTAGAGTGTACATATAATTACTATCTCTATGAAAGCTTTTTAGTAATAACTAGCTTCTAAATAATAGCAATCATATGGTATATTCTTGCATGTCAGCACATTTATCATTATGTAGGAGTGTTCTTCAATAGCCTCACTCAATCTTTGAGTTTAATGAATTATTTCTGAGTTTTACGTGCCACAACCAAGATATCATTAGGTGGCACGCCGTATAGTGGTAGATTCCGGCATAATTCTTACTGCCTGTGGTCAAGATTACATCCAGGTGAACCTAAATATCAGTACACGAGCGTGCTTTCATTTCGCCCCAATGATAATACGGCCACCGCGGCCGGAATCGCACCCACAACATCGAGCTCAACAGCGATATCTTGTGGGTGCTTTTTACTGCATCCACATAACAACGAATTACGAATCTCAATGATATGCAACTCTGTTGCGTTTCTGCCCATTCACGACCAACTATAGTGTTATAAAATTTATTGCTCGGCTTGGGCAAGGCAGGAGTTGCAAGAAAACATATGTTTGGGGATAAATATACCTGCATATATTAAGTTTATAATAGCTACAACATATTTGTTGTGTAACGTTGTGGATAGTTCTTAGGATGAAATCCACCTCAGTGCATTCCTTCGGCAACGTATCTAAGGTTGAAATATTTATAATTTGATGGAGTATGCGTAGTAGCATAAAATAAACACAGTGGAAAATACGAATCGCTTAAGATAACCTTTTTTTGCACTTCATTCCGGCTTTTTAACTCAGTGCCCTTGCTCTTTTGATAGTCTGCTTCCACAACAGGTTATTTTTCGGGATGTTGGCTGCCACCATAAGAGCTGTAGCCATGGGTGAAAACAGACACACCGCACCCTTAAGGGCTTAAAGCTTTTTACCGTGTAGGCAATTCGACTATTTGCATATGGGAAAGAAACATCTCAGGGCTCAAAAGTACACCGAATAAGACAAGTCTGCCGACCTAGCAACGCGTAACCGTTTTTTTTCTGGTTTTTTTATCGTAGTCCAGGCTTTCCTAGTCAATATATGCGACGTCCTTCTGGCTGAAGTAAAACGGCTCATTCTTGTAGGCACCACTGTAATGAGATAATTAGGCGAGCTGAAGGTGGTTGGAGAAAAAAAAATCTAACGAAGAGTCCATCAGATCAAAGGCCGGGCATCATTCACGTGACAAGATGCGGACGACGTGCAGAACGCGAGGTCACACTGGCATGAGCGCCATGAATGAGCCTCACCACTTATCCTATTACAAAACATCATATCGCCCAGTAAAGGCACACTGAGCCTCCTCTTTTGGTGGCCGCCAACGAAAGGGTCAATAGGAAAGCCAATAAGCTTACTTCTATGCAGCGCTTTGATGATCAAGGGACTAAGGCAATAGCGAACTACGCCTATCATTCGACGCAGTAGGTGGATGAAGCAGGGAGCAGAATAGCCTGCACTGAAAAAGAGGACCCGGCCATCACTACATTTCTAACTGCCTAGGCCGGATCATTAGTTGGCCTGCCCTTGCTCCTTCGGTGGTCCTGAATAGCGACCCCATATCATAGATCGTCTTTGCATTGTCCGCGCTGGCTATTACTGCCGTTCATACAAAGATCATCCAATCGCGTGTGCAAGTCCTGATTGCCTGTAGGACGTTGAAGAGGGTGCACAATATAGACCGGCTCAATGGGATACACATTTGAGAATGCAGTTTAAGTATATTCGTGGTTCGCCTGTTTTTCTGTGACTATGGTTCGCCTTAAAAAATGTTCAGTTGCCTTACTTAATGTACTACAACGTCAAATTAAACGTACATCTCCCCGGATCCCTACAGAAGAGCGCGAAGTATGAATCTTATACCACCTACTGTGTACCTCTCTTGAGGACTTAGCTTCTCATTTCGAAATCAATTGGCAAGGGGAAGTGAAATTCTGCAAAACTGAGCTCTTTAAAGCCGCAACTCATACTGCCGATAAGCATACCAGTAGAATGAACAGCTTGTGAAAGCGGAAAGCAAGTAAGCTTATTGCTGGTTCTATTTTGTTCACTACGTTACCAGACTCACCGGAGATTTTACATGAGAAGCAGCATATTTATCGGACTTACTTTGTTTATATATAGCGTTATTGTTGCTTTAAAGTGGATAGAGCTAAGAACGAGCATAGCGTGAGAGGGAAGACCATTTCAGCATCTCACTGTCGTGAAAAAGATGTAAATATCTGTAGAGTGGTGGCTATCAGGCCCCAGATATATAAATGTTTTCTGTTGCGGATAGGCTAGCGTGCACGCAGTGATATGGTGTGAAGCGTTATATAAGTTGCACAAGAGAAAACGGCAAACACTCCATGCCAAATTAAAAGCTTCAAAGATGAACGCGTATTCCTCAGCGAGATTATGCTGCTTATTGTAGTTGCTAAAAAGCGCAGACAGTGAGCGAACACATAGCGCTACGCGGAAGCACTTTTATTCTAGAAGCCGTGTTTATATACCAGAAGCAAATATCTATATTTCAGATCAAATATCAGATTCCTCTACTTCAGCGGCATTCATAAAGTATCGGTTTTCGCTACAACAGGACAACGCGCTAACACATAAACTTATTATCTTTATCACGCGTGCATTTTTCTTCTTGGAATACGAAGGCAGTATCGTGTATAAAGTCACAGAACTACAAACGCGACGGGGCGCTAATAAATGACCACGTCTTTAACGCATCTCCATAACAATATTAGTGACGCCAGCAGTTTCAATACACGTAAATTACATAATATGACCCATGTTGCGGCGTATGTATTTATCTATTAAATCTGACAGAGCTCTCAAACTGAGCCCTAATGAGAATAACAAGTGATTGCGAACATATACACATAGTAAACACCAGATTGTGTATCATAGTTATCGGATATTTGTGTAACAGTACAACAATCATGCATCTTCATAAATACATGATATCAAGTTAGTACGCAGTAATCAGAGAAATTGTGTTGAAAAAGTATCCCTCGAGACTATTGTACTGTGTAATATACAACCAAACATTCATTATTCACACTACACTACAACAGCAGAGCAGCCTAATGTACAATAGAAGTATATTTTATAAATCTCTTATGCAGGTAAAAGATAGAGAGGCCTTATATTTGTTGTTGATAGATTCCTGCTTTAAAAGCTTTGAGTACACTGTGCCCTTAAGTATGTGAACCGTATTCATTTCTACAAAGAAGCAACGTATACACACTGCGAAAAAACTTATACATCAACTTGAATATACATAAAAACCATTGCTGCCTTGTCTACCAATTACGAAAGGTAAATATGTAAGTATAACATTCAGCAGTGTAACTCCAGAAGCCGAAAAATTGGCTATAAGGGAAGTCATAGCGAAATGTTGTACAAATGGGAAGGTGCGCAAATCGGGTCGTTAACCAGCGACGGTAGTGAAAGAAGGGAATGAACTCCGCGACATTAGCATCTTTTCTTGTCTTACTGCTCTCACTGCGATGGAGCAGCTTGGTCGTACCGATAAACAAGAAATTTCTTCTTTTGCCGCAGTTAAGGGCGTGAGCTGCTTACATATGAATGTACAATCTGCTTGTAACAAACTTGCTGAACTAGAAACCTTTTCTGACGACATAAGTGATCTCTGTAATGTCGTTATGTTACGTGCAACCTGGTACTCAAATGATATAAACATTCTTCAACTACTGCAATAGAAAACGTTTTGCTCAAACAGAACAACTCGACGTCGTGGCGACAGTGTCTCTATGCTGGTGAAAATATCATTCCCTGCGACATATTAGAAGGTTTTAAAATAATAACGCATAATGTCCAGTGATTGTGCGTTCAGCCCGATGGTATTATATTTTCCGTGTGCTATCGTCTACCAGCATGCAGTCACTGCATGCTTAGAAGAAGTATTCAAGCTCTTAGATTGAGAAGGCTTAGGAATGAGGATCAACGGCGAATATCTCAGCAACCTTCGGTTTGCAGATGACATGGTCCTATTCAGCAACAACGGGGACGAATTACAACAAACGATTGAGGACTTTAACCGAGAAAATGTTAGAGTGGGGTTTAAGATTAATATACAGAAGACAAAGATAATGTTCAATAGCCTGGCAAGGGAACAAGAATTCAGGATCGCTTGTCAGCCTCTAGAGTCTGTAAAGGAGTACGTTTATATAGGTCAAGTACACACAGGAGACACTGATCATAAAAAGGTAATTTACAGAGGAAAAAAATTGGGTTAGAGTGCATATGGCAGGCATTACCAAATAATGACTGAGAGCTTACCACTCTCGTTAAAAAGAAAACTGTACATTCATTGCATTCTACTGGTGCTAACATATGGGGAAGAGAACTTGGAGGTTAACAAAGAATCTTGAGAACAAGTTAAGGACCGCACATACACTCTAAGCCAAAAGAGACTAACGGGGGTATAGGGGCTAGTCCTTTGAGGGACTAACTGCGTTGTCACAACCATTACTCCCTTTAGGGACCAACGGCAAGGAGATGAACTGTTAGTCCCCTAGCAGTTACTCTCTTGGAGATTAACTTTTGGTCCCTCCAGTTACTCCCTGGAGGATGAAATGTTAGTCTCCCCAGTTGCTCCCCAGAGATTAAATGTTAGTCCCACCGGCTGCTCCCCGAAGACTAAATGTTGGTCCTTGCAGTTACTCTCCGAGGACCAACTGCTCATCCTTCCAGTTACTCCCCAGGGGATGAACTGTTTAGTACTCCATATCTGTAGTTACTTCTTATAGGGTTAATATTTTGTCTCGAACATGCTTTTCAGAGGCCCAAGACATGAGCAGAGCTGCTTGGGCTGGGATTTATTTTTTTTTTATCTCGAACATGTTTTTCAGACACAGAACAAGAGCTGCTTGGGTGCTTGTAACATAAAATATGGAGAAAATATAAACAATAAAACACTATTTTTTTACAGTAGCAACGTGTGTGACACGCGCACAAGCGGACTTGGTCACCCACCACTGTTAACACCGACCATGCGGCATATCGTCAAATGTTCTTTGTGCCTTTGGCGCAAAAACAATGTTGAATATCCAGTAAACGGCAATCTGAGTGGCAAGGCCAGAGACAAGGTCATCTTCGTCACTCTTGATCGATTCGAGCTGTACATGGAGGGCTCTTGCTTGCAGCAGGCTAGTGCCCTCGTATTTCACCGTAGGCATATGATGCGACGCATCCGGGTGCTGCAAAAATAAATGATAGGGTTGTAAGTGTCAAAGCCAACACATGATTATGAGGCACGCTGTAGATGAGTGGTCCATGCAACAGGTCTATTATCAGCATGCAAGTTACATATAATCTTACGTAAGGGGAAATAAAAGCCTTCATCCTCTCCTTCACAAGGCTTAACAGTCAAGCGCACAATCTGAAGCTGTAAGCTTCAGGTCTGAAACGAAAAGTTTTCGCAAATTAGGCATGAACACCCTACACACCGATTGCAAGACCTCATATATGAACACAGGCATTGAAAGACAATTTACATTGCAATTACAGTGGAACCCCGATTATAAGGCTTTGAGGAGACCACACAAAACCGCTCTATAATCGGGGCATCGTATAATAAAATAAACTTAAGAATATAGGCAGTGACGATGTCTTGCCCAAAAAACAGGTACAGACCGCCTGAATAATCCAGCGGCACGAACCTGCACTGCTTGCAAGGAAGGTATATTAAATTATTCAAAAATTGCGGTATTTATTCGATTGTAACACAAGTGTACTTTTTTCACAATTTTCTTTGCTTGAACCATGACCCTTGTGTTCATTCGAATAACGACAAAATTGACCATTTAAAACAAATCTACTAAATCCCACGATTTCTTGCGTTACGTTGGCAACCTGTAACCTTACGGCTCGATCCAATCCATGGACCGGTCGACCGAAGTGCGAACTTGTTTTTGGTTGGAATCAGCGCTGATTTCGCTGTGCTTGTGACTCGTTACGGTGCTGTAGTACCCTATGACCTTTTGTGGTTCGACTCAGTTTATTCGCGGCATTATGGCAACGCAGCGCATTCAGTATGACGGTCGCTTCGAGAGACGAGCAATTTTGATGGCCGAGGAGCTGGGAAAGAGGCCACACAACAAGAATACAAACATTTCTGATGCTGCTAATTTTTGTAATAGCATAACACTTCAATGTTTTGAAACAGTAAGGCGGTGCACAAGGAACCCGAGAGCAGATTCAGAAAGCGTTCGTAAGCAAGAATTTGTAAAAGTGGTGATTGGTCAACCAGGGGGATCGGTCCACCCATGAAACAGGATGCAGAAACCAGGGTGCTGGCCAGTCAAGAAGTGCTGTTATGAAGGCTTGCACATAGAGAGTTTTGTGAATTTAAGTCGACTCATTTGTGCTAGCGAAAACAGATGTCAAAGAGTAAAAGATGCTGTTAGTAGTACCAACATAAACAGAGCTTCCAAGTTGCCTTTCCAGAACCAACAGAACAAACTCCAATAAAAACAGAGAAAATTTATAATGGCAATGAAAACAGCAAAAGCACAAACACAGGACATTCCGCATCGTCAGTGCCACCATAGCTATAAGTCAAGATACATTTACTGGTTATTGCGTACAGCTGCACTTTGTTCCAAAAATCAATCATCCGTGTTGTGAACTACATTGGCTGTATTGGTTTCCACTCGACAAAGAGCAGCAGTGTTTGTGGATTGCTCACGGAAATTGGAAAATCTATCTGATCACTTGGCGTGGAAACAAGCATAGGAGTGCTGGTGTACGGGCAACCCAATGCAACCCTGAGAAATTTAAGTGCCAGCCGTTAACGATAGAGTATTTGCATGAGCTACCAGCATAGTTCTCATGCATTTCAAGTCCACTATGTCATGCCTATGTTGGCCTATGTCCACTATGTCACACCTATGTTGGTGCTCTCCCAGGCACATGTTGAGGCACCGGCCAGTCTGCCCCATGTAAATCTGACGAAATATACACATGATCAAAGGAATAGACCACACAACCCCTGATGGATACAAGACAAGTTTTGTGGTATCTTTAACTAAGCAAGCCTCCCTTGCCTGGATGTCTTTCTCAATTTGCTTGTGGATTGCTATGCACATATATAACCAGAAGGAAATAATGTAGACAGGATATGCACAACAGTCCATAAGTGAATTGTGAAAGGCGAGCAGGCAAGCAAGCGAGGCTTGCTTGGTTAAAGGTACCACTAAATTTGTCCAGTGTTTGTCCGAGGCAGTGTATTCTACTCCTTTCACATGTGGTCAAATGCACATAGTGCAGACTGGCCAATGCCTAAGTATGTATTTAAGATACTAACCATATTTGACTCAAAAGACCAGTATGCTCATCCGTCTTGGCCGTGCATTCCAGCAATAGGACTTCTGGCCAGATTACACGATCGTCACCTATTTTTCACCTACAGCGGAAAATTGACACATGAAATCAGTGAGGCATACTGCATAAATAAAAAGACGTGTGCACCAGCCCCATTACTAATGGTCTGCCTTCTCTCACAGTGTAAATTTTGTCCTGAAAAGTTGCATGAACTGACCGGCAAACTCAAAAGGACACGACTGGTTCTCTGAAAATGCACAAATACAGGGATGGGTATTCGTTCGCATACTGTAGTAATAGTTGGCGCAAGTTAGCTTCGATATTGCTGCCATACTTCAGCTGTCGCAAGGCTGCACCTTCACATTTAATTTCAATTTAAGCTCATCATATGTGTATTTGCCAGTGGCAGTTAATCTGAGGACAAGACAGAAATTATTGCAAATAGCAATGTTAAAGTAACAATGGTAAGCAAAGGTAAGCACGCTGCACACTCAGACCTGTGACACATTTGGCACACTACAGTTAGAATTCTAACATGCACAAAAAACTGCACATGTGTGTAGCATAAACAGAGAAAAAATACAGAAATAAAAGCTACAGCATAAAGAAACGTTTCAAAACAATAAAACCAAAACAAGGAGAGTAATATACTGTGCGCAAAGCAAAAATAAAAGTGAACTCGCAGCCAAGTGATTAAAGCGAGAAAAACATGCTAAACATCAGGACATGTTAGGTTTAGTTTTATATAGAACACAATAATGTGTGCATAATGTTATGAACACAAATACAGCAAGTTGAAAAACGTTGCATAACTATTTAGCCTATTTAGTAAGCTGAGTTGAGTAACATGTTTATAAGCTTATACACAAATCATACTGAGATCGTAGTTTCTGGTACACGTACACTTCATACATACCTGACATGACATCCAGATTACACCCTGTGCTGCTGTAGCCATGGCTGGGAGACCCCAGCATTTCCCTGCCATTATGTTGACACTGCTATAGGGTCACAGTCTCACCACTGCAAAATGAGTACTGCGTTAACTTATAGCATTGATTGGCACAATAAAACTGTCATATTGTGAACACATGTAAGGTGCACATAAAAACAGTCACGAAAACATGTCTGGACTAGTGCAGGGTAGCAACGGAGCACAAGGTCGAGTCACTGAAGAATGTCATGATGATAGGGACCCTTCATCAAAGTAAAATTTTGAACACGCACGCAGCAGCACATACAAGAAATGTTTGTTTACATACTAGAGTTTGCTTTCATAACTTAGTTTAAACAACTTTCCCCTGCCATGTTTAGTTACGTCAAAGTTATGGCAACACCCCTTGTTTTGAAAAGAAAGCTGTACTAGTAGCAAACTGTGACTGCTTACATTCTCGTTTTCTCCTCAAACTGCTCGTAAACCGAAAACCTGGTAAGCATAGATTATTTACAACGTCGAAGAGTTTATAAGCGAGAATAATAATTGGTGAAGAGACAGATGAGTCGTTATTATGCAACTTCAGCAGAAAAGCGGAAGCGCACGCACAGGTGAACACGATTATTTCCGAACGTAATTTTTCTCATCGGAAGAAAACGCTTATCAGGGTATTCAATTTCGCATCAAAGCAATAAATTTGCGTAACTAAATTCTGACAAACAGCGCGCAGCATGCACAAGCACAGGTTTCACTGTTGTCGCAGAAGTTCTATTTGCTACGTTCGCAAGGTACGCTATGCACACACGAGGAGCACGCACAACACACGTGTACTTAGCACGCACGACTGCTTAGCTTTTCAATGGTACAACGCTCTCCAAGTTGCCGGTGCTGCGTCGACGACATTACCTCCATCATAGATGTCGCTGCGTAGTGGACGAGCTGAGGCACGCTAACAATACGCATTATTTTTTTCGACGTCCACCCAACTTTCCACGACAACCAGACAAAGGCCACGATATAAAATCGTTGGTCCACATTGCCTGGCGCGCCACGCATACGGCGAGTTCGCAGCGAGACACGAGGTCTCTTCTGGCACTTTTGTGCAGCTAACTACGTCCCGTTTCATTACAGCAAACACAAAAACACACAATAAAGAAAATACATCGCAGCAGCACAGTTACACTCGCACAGACGACCGCCATCTTGAAGACTGAGGAAAACAAACAGTGCCACCTGCATACTTGTGAGGTTGTTGTGGCCTCCGTGATGCCAACAATATTAACCAGTAAACTCATGTTTTGTGTCGTGTTACGCCCAGCTACGTATATATGTTGCGAGGCAAAACAAGCCACCGAACAGTCCACATTTTGCGCTATAGTTTATCGTAGAAATAAATTATATGACGTATTTTATATTTTGGATTGCTTCCGTGGTCTGCAGGCGGCAAAAGCATGGCCTTAGAGATCGGGTTACGTTTATCCTTTGAAAGCCGTCGCTGGGGCGTGAGTTGAATGATTTTGACTGCCTGCGCCGTCACTCGTTTTAGCTAACTTCCGGCTATCGCTTAACATCAGCTGTAGGCTCATCAAATTGTCGAAACCGCTCTCTGCAGTGTGCCTCCGATCGTGGTTTTCGCATATAAAACCCCGCATTGCTTTTAACATCAACATTTTTGGCAAACTATGTAACACTGCGATGTGGCCTGTAAATTGTGCTCGATATGATAGACTACTTAATCTGTGTTATTAGCCCCCCCCCCCCCCGTTCGCAAAAAAAAATCAGAGCCCTTCCACTATGGGAAGATCGAAGACCCTATGGTCTTTGACGGTTCTCGCTATCTGCTGGTTCTCGTGGTTCTCGCTATCTGCTGTTTGTCGCGACGTTGTACGGGTTGCCGCGTAGCTTCGCATTTTATTGCGATGTTCTCAGGCTATTTTTGTCGCAGGTTGTTCATTAATGCGCTGACTCGACTGCAGCTTCAGCCGCTGACGCTTTGGTGCAACCATTTATTTCAGTTGTGTGCATGCGTATCTATTTGCAAAGCGTGGTCCCCCTACGCCAGCCCGCAAGGAAATCTGGCTCGTGAATAGACATGTGAGCGCGTGCAAATGCAAGAGGCAGCATGCATGGGGCGTTCTGTAGGAGAGCAACGTTTGCATGACGAGAGCAAGCGTTGCCGTTCGTCCTTCCGTTGCCCCTTTCAAACCGGAGACTAAACACTTAGTCCTTCGATTTTCGACATGTCAGCCATCTGTTCCAGTTGGTCCCTCTGGGGTCTAAATGTTAGTCGTGAGGACTAAAAACTGCAGTCACTCTCATTTTCTCCATTTTTGGCTTGGAGTGTAGAGAGACGGAACGAAAAATGTTAGGCCTAACGTTAAGACAGGAAGAGAGCAGTGTGGAAATGAGAGTAAACGGGGATAGCTGGTACTTTAGTTGACATTAAAAGAAAAAAAGTGGAGCTGGGCAGGTTATGTAATGCATAGGATGAATAACCGGTGGACAATTAGAGTTACAGAATGGATACTAAGAAGGAAAGCGCAGTCGAGGGCGGCAGAAAACTAGGTGGGGTGATGAAGTTAGGAAATTTGCAGGCGTAAGTTTGCAGCGCGAGGAGGAAGAGAGGGAGCGCAAGATAACAGCGCGAGAGAAAAGAAAAGGAAAAAAAAACGAGGAGCACGAAATTCGGTTGGAAGAAATGCGAAGCAGCTTAAATTTCAACGGGCACGGTTAATCTGCGCACTTTTAAGGAAGGTGAAATCAAATAATGTTTTCTGGCTTTTGGAACAGGTGTGCACAGAGCTTCAGCTCGACCGTGACTTTTGGCTCTTAATTTATTGGGAGTACTTCCCGGTAACGTGTCCTGTTGCTTAGCTCGCCTATCCGATCAAGACTTCAGCAATTGGGATGACGCTAAGAGTGCGTTACTCCGGCATTGCTGTATCTGTTGAGCACGAGAGGGAAAGCCGAATGACGATCAACAAAGTGCAAGGAAGAGGATGCGACAGCCGGCGCCGGAGACGTAGTTAAGCCGGTGGAGGAAATTTTTGCGATTTCTCCGACCAAAATTCAGGAAGATAGTCAGGCGCTGAGTTGCGATCATCAAACTGTAAAAAGAGGAAGAAACAGGTAGCTCCGGAGACGTAGTTAACTCGGACGAGGAAATTTTTACAATTTTCTCTACCGAAATTAGGAAGAGGTTCAGGTCCTGAGTTACGACGCTGAACAAGGAGCAAAGAAATTCAGAAAGAGGGTCAGGCAGAGGAGCCACCAACGGAAAGAAAGAAACGGTACTCGAAATTGAGAACAAGAAAGATGCGAATATAGTCAGGCAGAGGCCACCAACGGAAAGAAGAAACGGTACTCGAAATTGAGAACAAGAAAGAGTGCGAAGAGAAGAGGCGTTCGCAAATTCAGGAATGCGTGCAGAAAAGGCACGCGGCCGAATAACTTTGAAGCCACAAACCCTGTGGGGAGCGCATTGAAAGAGTTGCTAAGGCACGTTTTTGTCGTTGGAATGATTCCAGTCAGAGCGCGTCCTAACCGCGGAGGAGAAAGAAATAAAGGGCGTTCGGCGCAAAAGTGGACAAGCAAGGAGGCAATTATGTTCCCCCTATGGAGCTGCGAGGTGTACAAGTCAGGACACCGGAGCGGGCAGTAAGGCGGACCGCGAATTCGTCACCCAGGCGGGAATTCTAAGTGCGATGCATAAGGCATGTCGCCTGTACGTACAGTGCCGGGGTCAGCCGCGAGGGTGATGACCTGGTGACCTTTGTTTGCCCTAGTTGGCAGACGAGCTTTCAGGCTGCGCCCTCCTCGTGCACGGCTTAAAGACATGACACAACATAGGCTATCGAATGAAAAGCGGTAAACATGTTTTGTGGTAAACAGTTTGTTTTTAATTTTTTTGTCAGCTAGACGTATGAGATCTAGAGATCGTGGCGAGAACTCAATCTTTCTTTGTTTAGCTTGCTTATTTAGAAGCTCGCTGATATTCAGAAAGATGGTTACGCGCGCATAAATTTTGTGAACTTTGTTTTCTGATGTGTCATTTTTAAGCAGAAAGACTCATTTTTTGTGAGATCGCTTGAAACGTGAAGTCCAGGTATTTGTTAGGAGCCTGTAGTGGCGCGTTGGAGTATAAGTTTACTTTTCCGGAAATCTTGACGAGGTTTTTCATGAAAGTAAGACGCATTATTTGGAGGATCCGTTGTTGAAGCGCATCATTTTAGAAAGTATTTCTACCGTTCCCTTAAGGCGTGTCTTGCTCGACACAGATAGTTAAAGCGTCGGTGCGCGTCTCAAAGGCATTTCAAAAGCTAAATTCAAGGACGAGAGCGACCATTGTCATCTTGCCTAGCTGAGCAAATGTCGAAAAAACACAACAAACGTGGAGACTGCTGGATGGAGTCTCATTTCGCTGGATTTGAATATCAAGGCCGAGAATAGAAAAGGAGCTATAGATAAGAAGGCAGTCGGTGTGAGCCGGGAATTTTAACAGCGATTCAAGGCTTTGTTTAAACAAGAAACGTGTTTTGTACGCATCACTATCGAAGTTATTGAGATAGGCGATAAATTCTGCTCTCCATCTCTCTACCCGTCTCTCTCCCCATGACAAAAGGGGAGAGAGACGGGTAGAACTTGGCAAAGCGATGTGGGGATCATATTGCTAGCGCGTGATTTTAACTACCTGATATTAAATGGCACTCTTCAATTTCCACCTCTCGCTCCTCGAATGAATTCATTAAACTCCCCTTGATTTTTCTTAGTACAGTTAGTCGACCAACCTACCGAGGAACTAACACCCTCGATCTCATTCTCGTGTCAAATCGCCTGGTTACTAGTGCCGTTACTATAATTGCTGGTTCAGTCACCACAAAATCCCATCATATTCACGAGCCGTACTCTAAGCGCATCTTCATTTATAAGAAAGCCGACTGACTGCCATTAACTGGTCTCGAAACGTTCTGCGATGCATTCATACCATCTTTTTCCTCCCGTACACTCGACAAAAACTGGACAACTTTCAAGGCTCAACCTATTGGCACTAATGCATGCTCATATACCGCTAATCTCATTCCGATTTACCGTATCAAAGCCGTGGTATCACATATCTCTGCGAACTCTACAAAATAAAAAGAAACGCTTGTTCAAGACAGCTAAGCGACTAAACTTCCTGCATCTTCGTCGAAACAAAAATCCTGCGAAACCGCCTATTGTCACCTCGTTCGTAATTAAAGCTAAGAACAAGTTCTTTTCTCATGATTTACAGTCCCTGATGCCTGACAATCCCAACAAATTCTGGCGTGCTATTTCCCCGACCTCCTCTCGGACTAACGTAGCACTACAAGATGGAAACGGAAATTTGATTCAAGAAGAAAAAGGTGCCGATGTCTTAAACAAATATTTCACATCCGTATTTACGAAAGAAGACTGCTAAAATATTCCTACCGTACTGACTTCACTTACAGGTATATGAACCGCATTCAATTAACAGTCGAAGGAATCGCATCCGTAATAAAAAAAACTTAAAATATCCACAAGCTCCTGTATTGACGGAATCAACACGTAGATTCTCAAACTAACAACAATTCCCTGCAGTTTAATCCTTTACCATATCTTTAATCAATTATTATCTACTGGTACACTTCCACAAGATTGGGAAATTGGCAAGGTGATACCCACCTTCAAATCTGGAAATAAAAGTGATGTAAATAACTACCGCCCCATATCCCTCACTAGCATTCCTTGCGAAATACTAGAACACATGGCATGTAATATTGCCCAGCATTTAGAAAATAACCATTACTTTTTACCCAACAGCACGGTTTTAGGAAAGGTTTGTCTTGTGAAACCCAGCTACTAGAATTCACTCATGATCTATTTTCTAATATGGATGGTAACACACAGACAGACTGCATATATGTTGATTTTTCTAAAGCATTCGATCGTGTAGCACATTGTCGTTTAATTACTAAACTGTCTTCGCTTACTCTTGATTCTCTAACTACATCTTGGCTCCGGAATTTTTTATCATCACGCAAGCAGTTTACATGGGCTAATAACACCTCATCTTCATTTTCTGACGTTACTTCTCGTGTTCCTCAGGGCAGCGTCCAGGGTCCTGGGTCAATCTACATTAATGACCTTCCATCTGATATAACATCAAAACATTCGTTTGTTTGCTGAAACTCGGTTAGATCATCTTGTACTACAACAGGATCTTGACACAATCTCATTCTGGTGCTCGAAGTGGCAGATGACGGTTAACGCTGAGAAATGCAAACTAATGACGTTCAGCCGAAAGCAGTCAAACTCGACTTACACATACTCTCTTATCAATAAACCTTTATTGGCAACGGACCACTACAAGTACCTTGGCTATAACTTCTTCACTTCTAAACTATCCTGGACAACACTCATTGAAAAAATTACCGCTACAGCATCGCGCACACTCGGATACCTGAAACATAATCTTCACGCGGCGCCACCTATAACACGAAAACTAGCATATCAGACATTTGTTCGTCCACAACTCGACTATGCATCCTCTATCTGGTCACCTCACCAATCATATCTAATCGACCTACTAGAATCTGTGCAAAACCGCGCTGCACGTTTCATCACCCGTGACTATAACCGCTACTCCAGTGTGACTAACATGAAGGCTTCGTTATCATTACCATCCCTGGTATTACGCAGGAAGATAGCCATTCTATGTTTATTCCATAAAGTAATCTACACCGCGCAGGTCTTGTCAGTATCAAAGCCTCATCGCATATCTCGCAGGATCAGCATAGTTTTGTTCGTCTTTTGGCCGCACCCAAGCCTTTAACGCATCTGCGCTAGCACGTGCCATTATTCAATGGAATGACCTCCCTGATGATGTAGTGTGCATTCATGATCACGCGGCATTTAGAAATAAAATACTAACCATGTATGACTGTGTTTGTTAACCATATGATCTCTTGCAATTATGTTTATACATTATATAATGACAGCAGGTTGGCCCGTTCAAATATGTGTAATGCATGCTAAGTGTCTTATTATTACAGTGTTACACCTATGTTATCTCTCACATTTTTCCATTGCATAACGCTTGGTTTTTCAATTACTTTTGTTTTTGTGTTCATGCTAAAAATTTATTGTTTAGTCCCCCTCACATAATACTCCTATGTGGAGCCTGTGAGGTATGGTAAATAAATTACATAAATAAATAAATAGCGTCCAGTAGGCGTGTCACTCGGGCACGCCGACCAGAGTGTGCGTTGGGTGTGCTTGTGTTTGCTTAGGAAGAAGGCGCAAGACACGAATGCTGGGACCCCAGCTGCAACTGGTCCTCAGCCATCACCTCGAAAGGGAACCTCGACGCTTCGGGCAACCTGACAGCTGGTCACCCTCAGGTCAAATCTCTCGGCGGAGGAGTCTGTTACGTCTCAACCTGGTCCCGCGTATACCTTGGACGTTTCTTACGAGCCAGCCCCTTTCGTCAGCGTCGCCCAGACGGCGATAGTGCTCGACACCGACGGTGACTGGCAGACAAGCGTCCCAAATCGGCAGTGCGCATCCTTTGGGTGTTGCCCCGAGGCAGCCATTTCATCAGCGCCGGCCCGACGGCGACAGCGCCCGACACCAAGCATGAGAAGCTGACCGTTACGGAGATGCCACGGATTGATGCAAGAGGCCAACTTCGAGGAATTACTACAGTGGGAACGGCAACGATCTCGGTTTCCCCGATGACCACGCAGTGGCAGCAAATGCGAGGCCGAGGATGCAACATTACAGGCGGAGTTCTGTGAACAATACAACCCCTCTGATTGGCCGCACCAAGGTCAGCAGACTCCTCAGTTGAGCCTCGTAGGGACGACGAAGGGATTAAAGCGGAGACGTGTGTGTAGTGAGAGTTGTTCTGACGTGTCCTGATGCGAACTCAGACGTTTAATATGCTCCTGATGGAGTGGGCTTCCGTACCTGCAGGGACCAGTGTAAATAATGTACATTGAACCTTTTCCCGTCACTTCCTATTACCGGATGTATTCATCGATGGGCGTGGTGGATTCCTTGCCCAAATGCCACCTCGAGCCGCAACAACGTGTACAATGCTATGATGATGACACTGGGATGTGCAGAATGCGGTATCACAGAACCGTCATGCGAGTAACACGCCACGCGCAAATGAATAGGAAATCGAGAGGGGTGGCGGGCGCGATTCTTCTCCGCTTCATGTCTTCTTTTGTAATATACAGAGCATGAATAACAATCATTACCTTCTAAATACAGCTATGGATACCTGTATTGCTGACATAATAGCACTCACTGACATGCCTGCACTACTAATAAATGACAGTGAACTATTCGTGGAAAACTTCTACCTTTTTCGTTGTGATCGTGCTACGTGGAACTTCGGCGATGTTCTCTTAGGAATAAGACATATTTCCATCTCAGCGGATTCAAGTTTGTAGTGAACTTAAGACTGTTTGGGCCCTTGTTGAAGTTAAAGAACAAAACTAATTACCGAAGCTTGTTATCGCCCCTCCCCCCCCACACTTCTTCCGCTAGCTTGTACACAAATTACGTGATGTCACTGATATGGTTTTGTCGCGATATCCCACACTACCTTTGTTCCTGCTGGGTGATTTTAATATCTCTAATCTCACATGGGATGAAACCTTTGGATGAGACATGGGATGAAACCCAGTATGAAACCTTTGTCCGCGCTTGCAAGAGAGTTTCTTGACATGTATTGTGTTTTTTTCCTTCTCGTAATTCGTCAAAGAGCCCACCAGAACAACACTTTCTGCCACCAAAATCCTTGATATAATACTCACCACCCTTCCCGATCTTGCTTCCGATATTGCTGTACTGCCGGGTTTGAGCGATCATTCCATCTTAACATTTGAAATCAAATTATCGCGGCCTAATGACGAAAACAAATGCAAACTATTTTTGATTTCAAACATGCAAACTTTGACGCAATCAACATGCGTCAAAGGTAAAGGTTGGTCGACACGTTCAAGACAACTGGGATTTATTTATGAACCACTCATAGCCTTAGTTGATAAATATGTACCCATTCGCTCGATAATTTCAAACAAATTGGCGCCATGGTACAACACCATGAAACGCCTATCAAACAAAAATTTACGTGTCTACAGATCTGCCAAACGTTGTCCTTGTGGCTATCGTTGGAATACGCATCGACTCGCTTCTGATGAATATGTATATGCACTCAGTGTTGCCAGATTGGGCTACTTAAATTTTATTTGGCTGTGTTTTGGATTAGTTGGCTATGTGGGTATATTTGGCCTACATTTTTAAGTGGATCAGGAATCATAAACAAGCGTGTTTCAAGATTCGTGGTACATTCTAACCTTTTTCTGATTATTTCCACATCTGCTTCCGTGGCGTGGCGCGATGCACAGGGTTTTGTGCTAGGACCTAATTTTTCGCCCAACCTTTACAAAGGGAAGAGCACCGTACGCTCATCACAGTCATTATTGTGGTTAGAAATGCTGCGTGCAGTTTTTTTGCTGACGCCGGCCAGCTGCTCGCTTCAAGTCCGATTTCGCGTGTGCGCCATTGGGAAGTGGGCGAAATATAAAAAGGTTTACAGTGTGACAATTGATGGAGTTTACGATCCCCTAACTTTCAAAGTGTCAGGTGAGGTACACTATTGAAGAGCTTCAGTCAGTCAGTCAGTCAGTCAGAAAACTTTATTAAGTTCCTAAGTAACTACTACGTCGTAGTTGCCGGCCGTTCCAACGTTGGGGCCGGAAGACCATGGTCCTCCGCCCGTAAACGGGAATTGCCTGCGCCCAAATTGATTGAGTTTGACTGTTTAGTGAAAAGAGAGTAATGGGTCAGAGTTATGCTTACAATCCGGACTGTCTAGCATATCAGGACCATTGCGGAATGTTAGACCTCGCGCTTGGTCATGAACTAGCTCATTCGGATTGGGTTTGCTGGGATGTACATTGGTACAAAGCATCAGGCGGTCTTTGCTTGATTATAGCCGCCGCCTCTTTTGAGATTAGGCCAGATAGAAAGGTTCGTAAGGCTGATCTCGAGTCAGTGTAGATGTAAGGGCGCGTTCATAGCTAGCGCGATGGCAGCCTGTTCAGCCGCCGCTACCATGGTGTGTCTTGCCGAAGCTGCATTAAGAATTTTGCCGTGAGGATCAGGTACAACAGCTACAAATGAATCTGTGTGCCCATACTGGGCAGCATCTACATAGGTAGTTAGTTGTAGGCTTTTCTGTGTAAAGTCAATTAGAGAGCGGGCTCGTGCGTGCGTCTAACAACATTATAATGTCGGTGTACATTCCTTGGGAAAGGGCTAACCTGAAACGTCTCCCTAACGGTGTGAGAGAGTATGCTAGCATTCTCGCTGATGGCCAAGGGGACCAGACCTGCGCACTTTAATATGCTTCGCCTGCCTTCGAAGATGAGAGGCGGACGGTTTGCGCCGGTCTTTGTGCTTCGATTACCTACGTGAGGGTCTTGTGAACCCCTAATTGTAGGAACTTCTCTGTGCTAGTGCGAGTGGGTATTCCCAGTATGCGTTTGATGCTTTTTCGCATGAGCGCATCAATTTTGGCTCTTCCGAGCGGAGCGGGATTAGTTGAGCGCCGATGCTACGCAGTTTATGTGGCTCATTATGAACGCATGATACAGCCTAAGGAGATTACTCTCACTGAAGCCGCCTCTGCGGTTCGAGACTCTTGTGATTAATCGGAGCTTGTTCTCTTGTTCTCCGTCTTTGCTTGACGCGGGCAATCGTTGATTGTTGCTTCCCTTTTCATGTAGTATCGACCTAGAATCCTGACCGATTCGACTCTGGGGTTCATCTGACCAGATTTCGCATATCGGTTAATGGGAATCTGGTCGAGAGGAGTAGAGTGTCTCTTTCCCCTGCGATCTGCTCTATGAAGCAGTAGTTCTGACTCTGATGGTGATCGAGTCCCGTCCCTTTTAAGTACTCTTCGGTAACATCCAGGGCCTTCTGGAGGGCACGCTCCACGGCCCCGTTGGACCCCCCACCGCACCATACGGTGATGTAGTCCGCATAGAGCGCGTGGTTCGTGCCCTCGACCCTAGCCAGGCCTCTCCGAGAGGCCTTTCATGCTATGCTGAAAGGAGGGGTGAGACTACCCGCGCCCTGTGGAGTGCCCTTAAGTCTTAGAACTTGAAGTCTTAGGATCTTAATTGACCGATTTTAATAGTGGCTTTGCGGTCCCTTAAAAAGTGCTGACGTACGCGCGAATGCGTTTCCCTAAGTTTAGGTTCGAGATAGATTCCAGAATGAATCTGTGTGTGATGTTATCAAAGGCTTTGGCGAGATCTAACGCCAAAATACCTCTGACATCCCTGGTGTTCACGTCGATGCCCTGTCTTTTGATCATTATCATGACGTCTTGCGTGGATAGAGAGGGCCCTGAAGCCTACCATGTTAAAAGGAACAGTTCTCGTTCCTGTATGTATCTCGTTACTCTATCGTGGAATACGTGCTCAGTCACCTTGCCCACGTAGGACGTGAGCGAGATTGGTCTGAGGTTCTCGGGGGGTGAGTGCTTTACCTGGTTTTGGGATAAGGACCACGGAGACCGTTTTCCAGGTCTCTGGGACGCAGACAGTTTTCCCACGTGCGGGTTGAATTGCTGCGTAAGCTTCTCTATTGATTTCTCATCGAGGTTGCGAAGGAGTCTGCTGGAGATGCAATCCGACCCGGGCGCCGAGCGCCCGTTTAGCTCGTGTAGCAGCTTTTTGACTTCCGATTAGTGGCCGGGGCGTCGAGCTCCTCTATGGTTTCACCTCTATACTCTGGGTAGCCCTCGTGCCCCGAGGGGCCTGCAGGGAGATATCTGTCTGCTATGCTCTGAATTAAACCTACTTCTGTTAGCCCCTCTCCTTTAAGATAGTCGATTGCTTTTGATTGTGAGTCGTCTAACAGTTTCTTCAGGAAGTTCTATTGCCTCCCGTACGCATCTGTCCGTCGACTACCGAGCAAACCTCGTTTCATTGCCGCTTGCTCAGTTCTTGGCAATGCGCTTCGATTTCAACGATTTAACATCGCTACTTTCTTACGCAGCCTCCGATTGAGCCTCCGCGTTTGCCATCTGGCGAGTAAGGAGTTTTTGGCCTCTACAGGTGCGCCAAATGCGCATCCATCCTGTTGGCTTTAAGTCCGTTTCGACTGTTTTAGTAACATCCTTGACGTCGTCCTTTGAGTCTCTTAAAGAGGTCTTCGAAAGACTGGTACTCTTACTGGCGTTTACGAAAGGGCGTCCCAGTGTACTACACTGAACGCCCGAAGGGAGCTGCGCTAACTTCCACAGAAATTTCCACAATAAAGAGGTCACTTCCCAGGTTTTCGTGCTCATTGTGCCACTAACACCGGTGGCGTTCTCAACGAAGGCCAGATCCGGTGTGGTGTCCCGCGACACTGAATTACCGATGCGCGTGGGAACTGTGGGTCTGTAACTAGTCCTAGAGAGCAGTTTGTAACCGCCTGAAGTAGATTTACTCCTTTAGGGGGGTGTCGCACGCAACCCCACGCCTGATGCGCGAGTTAATGTTTCCAACTACCACGAGTGGAACCTCCTTCGCTTTTGCCGCCGCCTTGTTATAATAGACAAGAATGCCTGGTGTGGCCTCTCGGGGAAACTATAAAGGTTAGAATGAAAACGTTATTTTAAGCCACCTGTTGGGAATTATTTCGATTAGCATTACCTCCACCCTCGTGCTGCCCAATTGCAATTTGTGCTCCTGAAAGGAGCATTTCTTCGCAACTAGGACCGCCAGGCCGAGTCTGCCCTCCCCGTTTGCCGAGATAGCTCGGTAACTTGGAAATGACGTCATTTCAGTTCTGGTTTCTTGTAATAAAATAACGTGTGGTTTGTTCGCCTGTATTGCGATAAGCTGCTGCAGTGCGGCCTTTCGACTGTGAAAACTGGCGCAGTTCCACTGCCATTTGAGGAATTCTTTAGTTATGGCCCGCCATTGTTAACGTTTGGGTTGATAGCGCCTCTAGGACGCGACATGTACCTTCTCCAGCTGCCGCTGGAGTGACTTCCATACTGACTGGTTCAGCGCGCTTAGTTTGCTCGAGACAACGTATGGGCCGATAATGTTTGGTTCGCAGTAGTTTCAAATGGGTGCGCTCCCGTTCAGCTCCGCTGCTGCCCTGCACCCGGCAGCATTAAACCTACCACGCGCTCTGATGTGGCGATCACGTGTTGCGCCGTTACTTCCTGTCAGTCGTGCTGCGATGATATCTTCTAATTTCTCCTTCCTCCATGCCCACCCTCCTCAGTAAGTGCCATGTTTAACATGCAGGGTGTTCATATTAAGTCTTACGGAATTTTTAGAATCGCCTGTGGCAGGTAGCGTAATTTTTTCATTGAGCTTGTTATTCGATGAGGCGGACATTAGCACGAGAAATCTAAACACATATTCAACTAATTAACAAAATCACTAATTAACTTTAGTTTTTACTTTACGGCACATATTGCAATTTACGAATTGTAGCCGGTGAGCTTGTCAGGCGTATCCACTTGGAATGAATTTACAGAATGACACCAGCTTGGTGATATGCACCATCGTATACTCGCCGTAAAAATGCACTGTTGGTCCACTTACCTTTTTTACCAAAATGGATTGAAGCACAAAAGTAACTGGAACGCCCATGTATTTCGTCCCACCCTTTGAGACATAATATCTCGAAACTGGTGTCATCCTGGAAATTCATTTCAAGTAGGTGCGTCTTGCAAACTCACCGCTACAATCGTAAATTGCCATATGTGTCGTAAAGTAATTAACTAAGAAGTTCATTAGTCAATTTTTGTTAATTGGTTGAATATGTCTTTCGATTTCTCGTGCTACTGATGTCCACCTCTTCGAATAACCCAACTCAACGATAAGAATTATGCTACCTGCAACAGGCGATTTTTAAACATTCCGTAATAGTTAAATATTGTCACGTAGTAGTGACGGTGAAGGAAACAGTCGCAAAACTGTGAATGACGAAACAGATGTTTTATTGGGCGAACCTGTGCCCACAAAAGCAAGTTGCACTCGAAGCACAACGATAGCGGCGAACACAGTCGGCGATCGTCGAAATCTGATCAGCGGCGAAACGCGTCGGCTTTTATACATAAGTCATCGAAGGTTCCAGGGCGACCCCATCGAAGCTTTGAGGTCGCCCTGGTGCCCGCGTGTCTTCCAGAAGTACTAGACAATTTGCGTCGCTCATACAATCCGATACATAAGCGTCCGTGACAGTAGACAACGGATTAGAAGCTTCGATAACGTTCGAGAAACTTCCGTCCTGCGCCCTGCGCGAGCGATACGTTAACATTTGTTAGCCGGTGAAAAGCGGTCACCGGGGAAAGATAACAAGTAGTACACGTGTTAATATGAACATCCTGCCACTAGTCCCTAGTGCAATTATAGTTGACCTCTAACAAATTCAACATTATTCTTTATCAAAGTTTATACGCTTGTATTTCTTATCCTGGTCCACCTTTCAAACGTTAAATAGGTTAAAATAGGTGAGTAGGTAACTGTGTTTCAGCCTTTTTAAAGCGCCCGAAAAAAGTCGATTAATCGATTATCGACGAAAAACCCCGCATCGAAAGCGATTAATCGATTTTACGCTAAACCGACGAACAATTAATTGTTAATCGATAACAAATTTCATCGACATCCCTAATGTGGACTCTGCGGCCAAACGTGGGGGCTGGTACTGAGGGGATGGCCCCCCACGAATGCAATCCAATGTGCATAGTCTGCGAGGGCCCGCACCTCACCGGCTTCCGCGAATTGCACCGGAAATTCATCAGGCTTCAGAAGCCAGGGCCCAGCTGGCAAGGCGCCAATCACGCCACCCAAGGGAGCCAATCCCGGCGCGACACGAGAGAGTCACGCCACCGGGCGGCAGCAAGTCAACCAGGAGACGCCAAGCAGCGCGTGACGTCACCCCACTGACAAGACAGCAGCAGCACGCCACTACCTGGAGAGGCGGAGTTCCAGCTCTCAGCGCTCCATCTGGCGGCGTAGTAGTAGTAGAGGTTCGGGTGGGAAAAGATTCATATTTCTGCAGCCCTTATAGGGAGCACGGCTCAGCATCTGAGGGGAGGGGAATGGGGGAGAAAGAAGGAAATAGTGGGAGAAGGGTGGAAGGGAGAGGGCAGTCGTCCTCGTCTCGGGCAGGGTGTCCCTACAGCCGGTCAGCCAGCATAGTGTCCGCAAGGTAGCCGAGGACACCTTGAACACTTGGCTGGGATTGCGGGCTGGATGCAGCAGGTCCGTGCTGTGTTCCAGAAGGTAGGCCCATGCGGCGGAGTTGAGCCACCATGGTGGTTGCGGTGTGGTCGAGTGCGGGGCAGGAACATTGGAGGCGCTCCAGTGTTTCGTCTGCCCCGCACATAGAGCAGGCTGGGAGTCTGCTCTCCCAGGCGGAAGCTTCGGGAGGCTGTCCAGCAGCAGCCAATCCGAAGGCGTAGTAGGAGAGATCTCTCCCTTCTGGTCAGTCCCCTGTCAGGCAGCCGTGTCGGAGGGCTCCGCCTTGCCACGCGTGCGTCGGGGTGGCAGCTCAGCAGCAGTCGTTGCAAGGTGCTCCTGGAGTAGTCCGATGACACGACCGCCTGGCTGGGTGCCGTGTCCGTGCCGTGTGCCTCCTTGGCCAAGGCATCTGCCTCTTCATTGCCCGGGATCCCCACGTGAGCAGGTACCCAGTGCAAAGAGACATCAGTACCACTGGCACGGAGGGCGTGAAGCTTCGTCACCAGGAGGGCTGCACTGAAGCCAGCCCTCTCCGGGAGGCACACAGCCAGGAGAGCAGCTCGCGAGTCGCTGGCCACTGCGACCGGTACCCCAGGAGGCTCGGCTGCCAGCAGGTCTGCGGCCAGGTGGAGGCCCGCCATCTCAGCAGCGGTGGAGCTGGCCGAGAAGGGAAGTCGACAGGTCGATGCCCTGCCGAGCGCGGGGGCCACACAGGCTGCAGTGGCTGAGCCGCTGTCGGGGAGGACGGAGCCATCCGTGAAGACGAGCAATCTCCCCGCCAGCTCTTCCTCCAGCTTGGAGGTAGCCACCTGAAGGAGTACGCAGCTGGATGATCGCCGCTTGCTGTGTCCTTCAAGCGAGGTGGTGATGACCAGGGGCCTCTCGTGTGGTGGCGGGAGTTGTGGTGCTGGGGTACCTGGCCGACCACTGCCAGGTAAGTGTCGACGAGGCTCCCATCCTGGAGGAGGGACGGCTCGCCAGGCGGGTGAGCAGGCGTTCTCCGTCAGGGGCGTGGGCCAGCCTGTCGATGTGCAGCAGGCCACGTTGCTGCAGCAGGAGGGACAGAGGCCACGCCCCCGCCTCTGCGAGCGTTGCTGCTATTTGAGAGGTCCGGGGCAGCCCCAGCACGCTCCTGATGAAGCCTCTGTGTAGCTGCTCAGACGTCTCAGCCGGGTTGCTGACAGCGTGACGAGTGGCAAGGCGTAGAGCAGCCTGGAGGTGGCGGCTGCAGAATGCAGACGCAGTGCCCAGGATGTCGAGCATCCTCGCCCCCTCAAGAAAATGCGGCTCACGGCTTTCTGGACTCTCTGGACCTGGCCACGGCAGCTTTACAGCGGGAGTCCAGGTCAGCAGGTGGTCGATCTGCAGTCCCAGGTACATGACTGTCTTCTGCCAAGGTATCTCGGTGCCTCCTACGCTGAGACAGGCAGTGCTCCGTCGGGTGGCCGAACGAGGATGCACCAGGAGAGCCTTGGTCTGACAGACGATACCGTGAGGCCCACGGAAGCTAGGTGGCCCACCGAGGCGTCCAGGGCCTCCTGGAGGCAGGTCCGGACTGCAGGAAGGCTGCGTCGTGGTCCGCTGGTCCACAGGGCGATGTCGTCTGCGTACACTGAGCAGTGCACTGGGAAGCGCCGGCCCTTCGGGATGGATGAGGGCAAGCGTGCTAGGGCCCCGTTGAAAAGGAAGGGGCTCAGCACCGATGGCGCCACGGCAGCCTTTACAGCGGGAGTCCAGGTCAGCAGGTGGTCGATCTGCAGTCCAGGTACATGACTGTCTTCTGCCAAGGTATCTCGGTGCCTCCTACGCTGAGACAGGCAGTGCTCCGTCGGGTGGCCGAACGAGGATGCACCAGGAGAGCCTTGGTCTTGGCAGACGATACCGTGAGGCCCACGGAAGCTAGGTGGCCCACCGAGGCGTCCAGGGCCTCCTGGAGGCAGGTCCGGACTGCAGGAAGGCTGCGTCGTGGTCCGCTGGTCCACAGGGCGATGTCGTCTGCGTACACTGAGCAGTGCCCTGGGAAGCGCCGGCCCTTCGGGATGGATGAGGGCAAGCGTGCTAGGGCCACGTTGAAAAGGAAGGGGCTCAGCACCGATGGCGCCACGGCAGCCTTTACAGCGGGAGTCCAGGTCAGCAGGTGGTCGATCTGCAGTCCCAGGTACATGACTGTCTTCTGCCAAGGTATCTCGGTGCCTCCTACGCTGAGACAGGCAGTGCTCCGTCGGGTGGCCGAACGAGGATGCACCAGGAGAGCCTTGGTCTTGGCAGACGATACCGTGAGGCCCACGGAAGCTAGGTGGCCCACCGAGGCGTCCAGGGCCTCCTGTAGGCAGGTTCCGGACTGCAGGAAGGCTGCGTCGTGGTCCGCTGGTCCACAGGGCGATGTCGTCTGCGTACACTGAGCAGTGCACTGGGAAGCGCCGGCCCTTCGGGATTGATGAGGGCAAGCGTGCTAGGGCCACGTTGAAAAGGAAGGGGCTCAGCACCGATCCCTGAGGCACGCCTGCCGTGACCGGTCGCGGGGAGCTCTGTGCGGTGCCCACGCGCACTCGGAACGAGCGAACGGTCAGGAAGGCACGCACGAATTGCTCCATGCGTCCCGACACTCCCAGTGCATCGAGGGCGTGTATCACCACCTGATGGGGCAAGCCGTCGAAGGCACTCTGCACATCCAGGAGGCTGCCTCTCCTTCACTCCTGGCCTGCTCCAGTGCCGATACGACGTCGCCGATGGAGTCAGCTGTGCAGCGGCGACTCCGGAAGTCAGTCTGCTGCTCCGGAAAGAACTCCAGCACCCTGGCTATCCACTGCAGGCGCACCAGGACCATGGTCTCCATGACTTTGCAGACCGCAGATGTAAGGGAGACAGGCCTGTAGGACGATGGAGCTGTGGCTGGCTTTCGTGCCTTCAATATGGGCACGACTATGGCAGTGAGCCATGACTCGGGGAGCTGGCCGTTGTTCCAGACAGCGTTGAGACAGTCCAGGAGCCGGGCCTTCTCAGCATCCGCCAGGTTGCGGAGCATCTGGAAGGTTATCCCGTTCTGCTCCCGGGGCGCTTCGCCGCCTGGAACGGTCGAGGGCCTTGGTCAGCTCATGGGGTTGGAATGGCTTGTTGCAACAGTGCCGCCACTTGCTCCAGTATCCAGTCCTGGTGGTGGACGATGTGCGGGGCGGCTCCTCTCACCATGCTGGCAGGATCGGGGAGCGGGACAGGTGGCCGGGAGGTAAAGTGACTGGCCAGGAGGTTTGCCAGGGCCGTTTCTGTCAGCCCCATGGAGACAGCAACAGCCATAATTGGCTGTCGGACACCGTTGAGCTGGTCGTGGCAGAGGAGATAGAGCTGCAGATCCCCTCCCAGCTCCGCCGACGGCGCTGGTTTGCGTGTCGTCTGCATATTGCGTCCAGCCTCCGGTAGGTGGTCCAGTCCTCCTGGTCAGCCGTGTGGATGGCCCGACGTTTCTGCCCTCCTCCTTGAAGCCGGAGATTCAACTGCCGGATGTCAGGAACAGGGCGTCCTGGCTGCACTCGCGTCACTATGGTGGCTGCCGAGGCACTGTTCTTTAGTGCTGGAGGAAGTCGCCATCTGCTAGATCACCCATGCAGTGTCTCCTGAAGAGGGTCCAGTTCACCATAGAACAGACCCTGCTCCGGGGGGCCCGACCAGCGTCATGAGAGACGATGACAGGGAAATGTTCGGACCCCCAGGTGTCTGGACAAACTCTCCAGGTGTACGCACAGCGCTCAGTCGCAAGACTGAGGTCTATTGCCGTGCGCACACCTCGTCGGACGTAGGTGGCCTCTCCGGTGTTGAGTATCAGGAGACCTGCACGTAGGCTGATGTCCGCGATGGCACGACCACGAGTGCAGCAGCGTTTTCCACCCCAGGCTGTGTGGTGGGCATTCATGTCCCCACACAGGAGGAAGTCTTTCCCGAGGCGGCTTGCCAGAAGCAGGAAGCTGTAGGCATCCCAGGCGAGGGGGCGGATGTATACGCTGGCCACTGTGGTGTCGCACGAGCCTATGCGGACAGTGACCGCACAGGACTCCATCGCGCCGCCAGCCAGATCATCCACTGGGACCACAGCATGGGGGATACTCGCCCGAACGTAGACGGCACATCGGGCAGCTCCCTGGACATGGCCGGCCGCCCGGCAGGGTGCCTCGGTGCACGTGTCCAGCGTGCAGGATGTGGTACTTAGGTGGACCCACATACCCTGGCAAGCGTAGAGCTCCAGCCGTTACGTACACCTCCTGCAGGGCGAGCACGTCGTAGTCCTCCTGCAGGAGGTGTAAACACAGCTCCGCCTGCTGTCGCCGCAGTGAATTCGCGTTCCACTGCAGCACTCGAGGGCGTCGGCTGTTCCCTCGGCCACTAGCCATGGTGGTTCTTGTCCCCCTGCAGTCCCCCAGCCTGGAGGCAGAGGGATTTCAGCGGGCTGTCCGCTGGGAGGAGCTCACCCACTGCTCGGAGAGTGAGCTGCAAGGAGGCGATGATGGCGTCCCTCGGGTCAGCGGCAGGAGTCGCCAAGGGCTGTGCTGCATTGGCTGTTGGTCGAGCAGCAGGGGTGGAAGGCTGCTTAGAGGGGGCCGCGGCAGACTGGAGTGCCGGGGGGGGCTGGTCTCCGGGGGCCAGCAGCAACTTGAGCATAGGTGCTGGCAGGCATGGCTGCAGGGGTGCCCTCCCGTACCATCGTCCGGACTGCGTGCCTGGACAGTGGGACTGAGGAAGTCGCCAGAATGGTCGCCACCTTGCGTTCCTCCTGCCATCTGGGGCAGGCGGGAGTGCAGGCAGGGTGGTTGCCTCCACAGTTGGTGCAGCGGGCCTGATTGCTGCAGAATTCTGTAGCCGGGTGTGTGCGGCTGCAGTTCTTGCAGCTGTTGGGCCATTTGCATGAGGCTGCCACTTAGCCGAGGCGTCCACACTGCTGGCACTGGAGCGGACGGGGGCGGGCAGGCCGCACAGCAAAGCGGAGCTTGAAAATGCTGACACTTTCAGGAGGCAGCGGGCCGGCGAACCGGAGAACTACCGTGCTCTCCCGTCGGGTGGCAGCAAGGACGGGAATGCTGCTCCGGATGCCCTCCAGTAGCTCAGCCTCGCTGTGCGTTCCATCGACTCCGTGAACAAACCCTGTGCTCCGCGTGCGATCCGCGGGTAAGCAGGCCGCAACAGAGATGCCACGGAGTTCGGTGGTAGCCAGCAGCACATCGAGGCAGCTCTGCATCGCTGCGTCCGCGGCAACCACATTTCTTTTCGCGTTTACGCGCACCGCACTCACTCCCTGGAGAGACGATAGTGCACTAGCCAGTGCAAGGCACGATTCCTTCGCGAAGGAGCCGCCCTTCTCGGAGGGCCGGAACAAGACTGTTCCTGCCACGGAAGGATCTGAGGCCAGGGCCACGGTGGCTCTGGTGCGACGGCGGCGGCGCGCGACATCACCAGGCTGAAGTCATCAGTAACCTCAGGGGTGCTGCCAGCAGGCTCGTGGGCCCTCGCCCGGCTAGTCATGGCCTCAGGCGTCGGCTGTCTGGGGTCAGCCTGCTGTGGGGGGGATGTAGGTGTAGACGGAGAGGCGTCCTGCAAAGAGCTGGAACCAGCAAGGGGTGCGCCAGCCGGTGGGGGATGCTTGGCCCTAGCTGTTTTCTTTTTCTTCTGCTTTTTCGTCGCAACGTTTGTGGCTGGCCGCCGATTCCTTTTCAGGAAGTCAGCTGCAGTATGTTGCGGCACCTTTCGGTGAGGCTCAAGCTGGCGAGGTTCTGCCGTCTCCAGGGAAGCAGTAACTCCGGTGGGGGTAGTAGCCGGCTTCCCAGGAACATCAGTTGATGCGGCTTTTTCTGCAGTAGGGGTGGAAGCTGCAGGCTCCACTGCACCGGTCGCCGCCGTCGCTGCATCTGGAGCTCGTTCGCTAGCAGCAGAGCCGGAAGGAGGAGTCAAAGGCTTCCTCTTTGAGTCCGGAAGGGCACCGAGGCCCTTTGACTGCTTGAAAACCTCCTCCTCGTCCTCGCTGTCTCGGCCACGCTTCCGAGAGGTTGACTCGTCCATGACCTCCTCGTCGGAGGTCACAGGGAGCTCCACCGTGACTGGCTCGAAGGTATCCGTGGGCTGCAATGCCGCGGGAGCTGGAGTTGTCAGGGGGAGATCATTTGGAACCTCTCCC
Source organism: Dermacentor silvarum (assembly GCF_013339745.2). Lineage (NCBI taxonomy): Eukaryota > Metazoa > Arthropoda > Arachnida > Ixodida > Ixodidae > Dermacentor > Dermacentor silvarum. Next base: position 211,879,990 of record NC_051157.2, on the reverse strand, counting down.
GAAGGGACCGGAACATCGGCGACAGACGCAGCCGGGGCAGAAGGGCGCCGGGTGGCCGCGCCGCGCCTCGCCAACCACTGGTCGACGATGTCCGCAGCCCTTGCCCGTGCGGCATCGCGATGCCGAAGCGAAAGGCCCAAGGACTGCGGCATGTCCACCGTCGCACTTTCCGAACGCCGATGTCCCTTGCGAGGAGGTCCGCAGGAGGCAGCCGTGAAATCCGCCATGTCGCGTGGACCTCACGGGACACGGGAACGGGCTACCGCACGCAGCACAAACACCGCGCGAGCACGTGCACGGAAGAAGGCCGACGCTCACGGAGTGCACAAAAAGCACGTGGTACAGCACGGGTTGCAAGTACGACAGGCACCCGCGGAGCGCGGACACCTGACACACGAGGCACACGTACAGCGGCGAACACGTGGCACGTGTAATCGCAAAACACTCGGGCATGTGCAATTCCAGCAGGCCGGGGAGCGGGTTGCTCGCGGAGAATCCAAGCGCAAGCTTGGAGGTGATGGCCGAAGTCCTCGTACCACGGCCGCTCGATGAACGCGAGGCCTAACGGTCCGCGTTGGGCTCGAAGCAGGAAGAGTTGTGGACTTGAAGATCGGGCCAGAATTGGCCGTGAAATGATGGAAACGGGTGTAGAACACCTTCACTGACCGATTGCAGCTGGAGTCACATTCTGGGTCAAAAAACCGCCTTTACAAGTCGAAATTTCCGGGCCGAAGTGAGTGCGTCCGCTAGCCCAACTCGTAGTAGAAAGAGGGTAGCGTTGCATGAGACGCCACTGCGTCTCCCGCAGACGCCAAAGCTCCGAAAGACACGTCCGATCTCCTTGAACGCTCAAGCGAAACTCTCTCGCGGCGCCGCCTGCAACCAACCTAAGGTAGGCAGCTGGGAAAGGGTCGCCTCCTCTCTTCCCCCTTACCCCTCCTCCCCCACCAGCACCGCCGAGACGCAGGAACTCAGGCGCGAGCTCGCCCTCTTGCGAGCTCAAAATGAAAAAGTGGTCGCAGTTTCACCTGAAAGGCGAAGCATCAATTGCGATAGCAAATTTGTAGAGAGCTATACGGAGTAATGATAGTAGCTTTATCAGCTATATAAACTTCGACATGCAGCAGCACCGGCAACACGCAGAACTAATGTCGACGCCGTCGGCGTTTTGCCCGCGTTCGCACAAAATGCGTGCGGCGTTGCCGACTGTTGCAGGAGCCTCTGTTATAAATAGGCACTTGGTGCCACAGCTAAACGTCACCTCCCTTCCCTCCCCCCCTCCACCGCATTTCGCGCGTCGGAAGAAGGCGCGTTTGCCCTACATATATGGTGATTGTAAAGGAGGAAAGAGACGCCTACTTCTGCAGCCCTTAAGGAAGCACGGCGCAGAACGCGCGTTTGTTCTCCGCCGTGGGTTCACTCCCCGTAAAAGAGCGCGTCCCTCGCGCCCTTTCACTCGCACATACAGCGTTCGGCGGCGCACGGCGACGATTTCATCTCCATTGACGTCATACGGAACCTCACGGCAACGGCGACGGCAAGAATCTGCTTTGGAGTGTCCATATAATTGCTATCGCAATAAAACTAGCCAGCGAGCTAAACTCGCTCAGAACCCAATTCGGTACTCCGCTCTCAAGCGTTGAGGAAAAAACATAACAGACAGGGAGCTTCCTACTCCTATAGAGAGTCACGTCGCGGCCCTGGAGACCCAGGTGACCGCGATTGAAACACAATTGGCTGACCTCCCCAAAATTATCCACGACACCATCGCGCGTCAGATGGACAGTGTTATCACACAGGTGACGCAAGCCGTACCTCGCATTATCCAAAAATGGATACAAGACAATCCGCGCGTCCTTAAGCGCGTAGGGCCCATCAGGGATGATAACCGCCCCTCAAAATTTAACAGGGTCATTCCCGATGAGTCTGACTTTTCGGAAGACTCCTGCACGTCTGCGCAGGGCACTAGCGGACTAGGCAGTGTTAACGTAACCCCACCCTCCGTCTCCGACCATGGCCCCCAACCCTAAGTCGCGAGCCAGAGCAACTCAGCCGCTTACACTAACACAGTGGAACTGCAGGGGTCTCAAGGACCGCAAGAAGCGGGCTCATCTCCGCCTCTACCTTGAGACCCTTGAGTTCCTCGTCGCCGTGGTTGCCCTTCAGGAACCCGGCGCCGGCGTCAAACTCACCAACTACACTACATTTCAACACAACCCGCAGACATGTATACTTGTTCACAAGCAATATACTGCGCAGGAGGTCACACTCCCCACACCACCACCTTTCTCGTACACGATGGTGTCGGTGCTGCCTCTAAAGCGGTCTGACCCACCTGTACACATTCTCAACATTTACTTCCCCCCGAAACTTAAGAGCGTTACGTTCAGCGAAATTTTCCCGCAAGCCATGCAGGTAGCGGGAAGGGATCCCCTCCTGATCGTCGGCGATTTCAACGCCCCGATCAGGCTCTGGGGGTACCCCCGGGAGGACACGCGTGGGAGGAAGCTTGCGGAACTTCTTTCCACACTTGGATTCACCCTCCACACTGACCCCGCCAACCCAACACGTATAGGCAATTCAATTCAACGAGACACTTGCCCGGACCTCACAATTACACGCAACATACGCCATGCCGACTAGCTGAATACAGAGGACACTCTCGGTAGTGATCACTGTATAATCAACACAACCATCTACATGCGTCCCCTGAAACGCTCACTACCACAAGCTCGTGTGCCGGACTGGACGACTTTCCGCACCTCTCTGCCTATCGTAGACCCCCTCCAGTCGGGCTACGACGCCTGGTCCAAATCGCTCACGTCGACACTCAGACAACACGAAAAGCAAATACAGCTCACGGACACACAAATGGACGTGGACAATCACCTCCTTCATTTTTGGGAGGCCCGCCGCAGCCTCACCAAACGATGGAGGAAACAGAAACATAACAGACGCCTCAAGAAGCGCATTCTCGAACTCACACAGCAGGCCGCGGAACATGCCGCTCAGCTAGCCGACACTAACTGGGTGCACCGGTGCAACGCGGCTGCGCGCCAGATGTCTGGCCGCAACACGTGGCGCCTGTTCCGCGCTCTCATCGATCCAACACAAACACGCACGGAAACCCAACGCCACAATGCACAACTTTACAGGAACGACAACACAGCTATAGCGCATACGCTCAGGGATCGACACCTGTGCACCACAAAGGACCGCCGGACAACCGCGTACTTGTATGCAGGCAAAGAGAACACGGAGCTGGACACCCCGTTCCAGCTACATGACCTCCGGGCGGCCTTAAGCAAGATGAAGCGTGGCACTGCACCCGGGCGCGACAAGGTTATGGTCAAACTCTTGGCTAACTTCCCGACAAAGGCTACGCCGCGCTCCTCAAATACATCAATAACATTTGGGACGGTGAGACTCCTCTCCCTCTCGACTGGAAGTCGGCTCTCGTGACCTTCATCCCGAAGCCCGGCAAACCTATTGATGTGGAGAACCTTCGCCCTATCTCCATGACGTCTTGTGTCGGCAAGTTGATGGAGACGATGGTGCGAGACAGACTATCCGACTTTCTCGAAACATAGCACATTTTCGCGGACACCATGTTCGGTTTCCTCCCTCAAAAGTCAGCACAGGATATACTTCTGCAGCTCCACCATGACGTCTTAGATCCTGTCGAATGTCCCCACAATGACAAGGCGGTCCTGGCCTTGGATCTTAAAGGCGCATTCGACAACGTCAAGCACGAAGTAATCCTAGACCACCTCAGTTACACCAACTGTGGCCACAAAACATTCAATTACATAAGACAATTTCCTGCAGAACACGAAGCCTACATACGCATACAAGATGCGGAACACGGACCATACATAATCGGCTCGAGGGGAACACCTCAAGGCGCAGTCCTGTCTCCCCTCCTCTTCAATCTAGCCATGCTTCATCTTCCCTCCAAATTGGCTTCTCTGCCTGGTATTTATCACGCTCTTTACGCGGATGATATCACAATCTGGGCCAGGCAAGGTAACCTGGGCCACATGGAGTCCTGCCTGCAAGCAGCATCAACTGTAGTCGACGACTACGCAACCTACTGCGGACTCCAGTGCGCCCTTGCTAAATCTTAATTTGTGCACCTACGTCCCTCCCATCGGGACACAACTCAGCTACGCATCATTCTCCCCTCGGGGCCGATACCGGAGGCCAAGGAGATCCACGTCCTTGGCCTCTTCATACACCACCAACGCAGGGCCGACACCACCGTGGCCAAACTTCACAAGGTGGGAGACCAGGTGGGCCGCATGGTCCGCCGGGTTTCCAACAAGCAGGGCGGATTACGAAGCAAGGATGCATTGCGGCTTGCCCATGCTTTCGTAACGAGTATAATCCTCTAGTCGACCCCCTAGTTGCACCTGCGCAAACACGATGATGACAAATTGGAGGTCATCCACCGGAAAGTCATCAAGCGTGCTCTTGAACTCCCGATCACCACGTGCAACCAGAGACTTCTGGCCCTGGGCTTGGTGAATACTTTCCGGGAGCTTCGAGAACCCCTCTTAATCAACCAATACACGCGTCTTGCACAGACCCCGTCCGGTCGCCGCCTCTTGGACCGGCTACACATCAAACACGACTACCACATTGAGGAAAGGGTGAGAGTGCCAGAACCTTGGAGACGCGCCCTCCGGGTCCGACCCCTTCCCCGCAACATGTCCAGAGAAGACCATAGCGGTCGTCGCCAGGCGCGCGCGAAAGCGTTGCAGCGACACTATGGTCACCAACAACACGTGTATTACGTGGATGTTGCCGGCCCACACCACGGGGGGTGGTACATGGCCGCAGTCGTACACAAAACTAATACAGTTAATGGGCTCACTTTCAAAGGCTACAGCGCAACACACGCGGAGGAGATTGACATCGCTCTGGCCCTCACTAATCTCACGTCGACACAAATCATCACCGATTCGCGAGGGGCTTGTCGGAACTATGAGCTGGGGTGGCACCCCCCCCCTCCGCTTGCCCGGCGCATACTCCAATCTAGCTGTCTATACTTTGATCCAACTCCGCGTAACCTGATTTGGGCCCCCAGTCACCAGGGACTCCAGGGAAACGAAACATCAGGCCGCCCGCGCACTCTCTCCCCGGGCTGTCTCCCTGTCCTTGGAAGCCTACTCCCTATCAGACAATCTGGCCCTTTCATTCAAAGAAATCACCGATTACTATAAGGAGGAGCACCGGCGTTACCCGGCCCCTTGTAAGGGACTGGATCGCGCTGACGAGCGCCTCCTCATCAAAATTTTTACCAACACTGTACTGTGCCCGGCGGTGCTGAAGCATTTCAACCCATCCTTTGACGGTGCGTGCCAGTTCTGTGGGGAGGTGGCTGACACCTTCCACATAGTATGGGCGCGCCACTCAAACCCATCCATCCCCCCCAACCCCAATCCCACCAGAGAGGACTGGGAGGCAGCCCTGCTCGGCTGTCATGACCTCAAGACCCAAAAGGCCTTGGTTCAACGGACGCGGGCGGCGTTGCTTGCCAATGGGGCCCCGGAATAGGGAGGGGCTCCACCTAGTACTGTGAGGGGAGGAGGCCAATAGGGCCCACACCCAATCACCTCTCTGTAACTAGTTCAATAAATGTTTTAGGGGCGAAGCTCCTTAGGGTGTGGGTCTGTCCCTCCTCTGTAGTAGTAGTCGTCGTAGTAGGTAGCCACGTCTACTTTTATGAGAAAAAAAAATTCCGAGAGTTGTGGCCGTAGCGGAATCGAACCAGGGACCCCTCGCTTCTGAACGCGTGGCGCTAACCACTACGCCACGAAGCTTTTTTTTTTTTTTTTTTTTTTTTTCTTTATTGCATTGATACAACAGTCAACCACGTAGTGACAAAATCATAATTTTAGAACTGTTTCATGTGTAACAAGCCTTCCATACGGGGCACCCAATCGGGTACACACTTTTTCACTTTTTCCATTTCGAGAAATGAAATTACAGACTCGCGAAAGTACTCTATTGCAGGGCGAGCATCAACGTCTGCATAGCGAACAGCCATGCGTGACGTCCAGATACTATGCAGAGCCATTAACATTGTAATATCATATGGAAAACCATCCTCGTTATCAACCATTAGGTACCTTATTCCCTGTGCATCCAAAGGGAAATCCTTCTTTAAGGTCCTTTGCAGGACATCCCAGAAGAACACGCCATCCCAGCATTCCAGGAACACGTGTTCAATAGTTTCAGGTTTCCGGCACAAGAAACAGTGGTCACCCCACGGAACGAAGAATCCCTTATCAGAAAGCCAAGTCTTAACTGGCAAAACGCCTGCATGTAATTTAAAGAAGAAGGTTTTCACCCCAGGACGCACAGGCATGCTTTTTACACGTTTCAGCACCTTGCGCCACTTTCCGCCCGAGAAATGAGTCCGATACAATGGAATTGGGAGAACAATATCACATAAATCATTATACAATTTTTTACGAGACACTGCGCTTAAATATTCAATCGAGAAACGGGGCCTCCAGGAAGCGGCACGACTCAACAACCTCTTTAAGGTAACCCTGTAGTCGACCTTCCATTTTATGGGAAGAGATGACAAAGTTGGGCAAAGCACTGACCAGTCGTACCTGGCAAACTGTGCGCAGGAAAGGATCCTGAACATCTCGAAGGTACAAAAAACGATTTACGAGCTGTCTCAGAAATAAATGCGATAAGCTTAAGCCCCCATCACGAACACGCCGAAAAAGGTTCGTCCGACTTGTTCGTTCCCATGTGGATCCCATATAAACATGGCAAAAACTCGATGAAGTCTCTGCACATTCACTCGAGAACAGTAGAGCACTTGTAACACATACCACAATTTACTAATGAAAAACAAATTGCAAACCGTTGCACGAGCAAAGATTGATAAATCTCTGCCCTTCCATTTCGCGGCTTTTTCTCGGATTTCTTCTGTCTGTCTCCTCCAATAGGGATCACTGTCGGTGTAATTTTCTAAGGGTACGCCTAAATACTTCACCGGGGTTGTTACCCACTGCACATTTAGGAAAAACTGTGGCGTGAGATCCCAATCGCCATGCCAAAAACCAATACATTTTCCCCAATTGACTGCACTGCCGCTTACCTGACAAAAACGTTTTACAATGGTAATAACCTCCGCTATACTTTCGAGATTTGAACAAAAAACACCTATATCGTCTGCATAGGCCAGAACGCGTACTTCAGATGCATGTAGCCTGAAGCCACTAATTGTACTGCGGTTTATAATACTTAGGCAAAAGCTTTCAATAAACATGCAAAAAGGAGAGGGGAAATAGGACAACCTTGGCGAACTGAGCGACGCACTTGGATGAGATTTCCAACTTCTTTGTTAACAATGAGCCTGGTACTACAACCATTGTACGCCATACGAACAGCTTCAGTTATTACTGTGCCAACATTTGCATGTTCTAAGACAGTTATAAGTAAGTCATGTGGCACGCGGTCAAATGCCTTCTCAAAATCAATCTGGAGCATCGCAACTGCACCCTTCATGACGTCACAACACTCTAATACACACCTCGCTTTGTGAATGTTGGTAAAGATGCTTCTGCCCTTTATTCCGCATGTTTGATGCGGGCCCACTATTTCTTTTATTACGCTTTGCAACCTTCTAGCCACTATTTTCATAAAAATTTGTAATCAACATTTGTCAGACTGATAGGACGATAGGCTGATACCTGCCGAAGTTTGATAGAATCGTTAGTTTTCGGAATAAAAATGGTATGGGAAGTGAGAAATGAAGGAGGCAGAGATTTAAACTCAAAGGCCTCATTGAATAAGCGCCCCAATATCGGAGATATTTCTCGCGTGAAGGTTTTATACAAAGCCGCACTTAGCCCGTCAGGGCCAGGGGACTTCCCGGGATTTAGGGCTTCGATTGCTTTCTCTACCTCTCCTACCGAGATTGAAAGCTGCAATCTATCCTTTGTTTCATCATCTAATTGTGGCATGAACGCCAAAAATTCGCTTTTGAAGTGGTCGATATCTACCGTACCTAAAGAAAACAGAGCACTGTAATACTCGTAAAAGGCTTTCTCAATCTTGTCTTTAGCACTTGTCAAGGCACCATTGTATGTTATTTCTGCAATTGTATTACGTTGCGCGTAACTTTTTTCCGTCCCTAGTGCGCGCTTTGTAGGCCTTTCGGCCATTACCGTTTTCTCTGCTCTCGCTCTTATAATTGCACCCCGAAATCTTTCCGTGTCTAACAACTCCAATTTTTCTTTCACCGCACGGATATCTCCCTTAAAGGTTCCAGGCGTTAGATACTCTTCTTTGACAAGAGTTTGCAAGTTTGAACGTAACAGTCTCTCGTGAATACGTTCTTCATGTTTAAGTATGCTGCTTCTTTCTACAGCTTTCATTTTAATTTTTTGCTTAAATATTTCCCATTTCGGCCCAGCTTCTGAATTACTGTCACGGTACAGTTCTTGTATTCCCTCATGTACTAAAGTTTTGAAAACATCATCATCAAGTAGTTTATTATTAATTTTCCATGAATCCCAGTTAAAATTTCCTTTTCTTTCTTTTTTGCTGCAAATGCTAAACATCACGAGGCAATGGTCAGTGAAGGAGAGGGGTGTTACGCAATAATCCTTACACAGAGGCACAATATCCAGCGACACATATGCACGATCTAAGCGTGCGTGACTAGAACCTTGAAAATGCGTGAATTGGACATTATGCCCACTGGTAATACATTCTCCCACATCTTCCAGAGCGAAATCGTTGATGATATCCATTAACTTTATCATGCTAGTCTCACGGTGCGGCGTAGTACTCGTTTTGTCTCGTGCTGAGCATACACAATTAAAATCGCCGAGAAGGATCAGTATACGATCAGTGTTACAATACTCACTAATGCGGCCGAAATAATCTAGACGCTGTGCAACGTCAGTTGGAGCATACAAACAAAACACGCGCCATTCATTGCCGGCAAAAACAAAGTCACAAACTACAAAGCGGCCTGATGGACAACTTATAACAGACTGTATAACAATACCTAAGCAACTACGCACCAATAATACACACCCTCCTGATGTCCCCACCGCATGACTGACGCACACACTATAATGCGCCGAGAACGGGCGTAACATGCCGTCGGTCTGGTCCTCGCCTTGAACTTTAGTTTCCTGCACTGCGATTATGTCCAATTCTTGTTCCATCGCAATACGATACAACTGATTTTGCCTTCTTTTAGTCGCTAATCCTCGTACATTAATTGTTCCTACGCGCAGGGACCTCTCCAACGACGCAATTTTCCTGCCGGACGAGACCGCCGGCAAGACGCCCTCATTTCCCATCTCGACGCTTTGTGCAGTCGCCATAGTGGCGTCTAAGAGTTCACCTCCTTGCCGCCCCTTGTCAGGGACGACGCGCGCGTCCGAACGGCGCTGCGAGGTTTCTTCTTCACCCCATTCGCTTCCAGCGAAGCTTCGACCTGTCTCAGACGCTCCTCCTGCGACACCGCACTCACGTCGTCATGGCGACGCTTTGCCGGGGTTGTCTCCGCGTCCATATTTCCCAAAGCACTTTCGTCGACCGCTGGCTTTATGCTTGCTGCCTGCTGCGCTTGAGAGACGCTGGTCGCGTCCGAGGACTCTCCCGTGGGGCTCTCATCCTGGAGCACCGGACCAACGCCAACCGCGTTCGTTTTAGCAGTCTCTTGGTGCTCACCAACGCTGGACACCGTCGTGGCCGGCGTCTGCAGCCCCGAGACGCGGACTTCCTTGTCAGCTCCCTGATCGGTTCCGCTCTTGTCGGCTGTCGCAGGTGCCGCAGCTTGCTCTGCCTCTTCCTCGTCCATGACAAGCTCGCTTTGGTCTACAACCGTAGATCTGCCCACGGCTTTGGCGTAGCTGCGAGTACATGCCTCCTGTCCATGGCCAAATGCATGACATTCGGCGCACTTCGGTACCCTGCAATCACGCCGTATATGACCCGTGTGCTTGCAACGAAGGCAAAGAGGGGCTCGTCCTGGCGCCACAATGAGCACTGTACCGCTGCCCAGGCGCATCTGGTGCGGAATGTTGTCCAGTGCGACACCCTCTTTCAAAAACAATCGCACAAACTTTGTCAGTGAGTCAGCACATTCGAAGCCCTCCGCTTTCCACCTGTCATTGGTCACTTCCTTCACTTCGCCGTATTCACTGAATGCCCTCCGAATGTTATCGCTCGTGACATCCAAAGCCACCCAATGCAACTTCAGACGCACCTCTTGCCTGTTGGGATCGATGACGATGCAAAGACGATCCTTGACGACCAACCTTCCTGCTTCTATAAGCTTCTTTTTCGCTTCATCCGTCCGCAGGTTAACGAGCCAGACGTGGGACATCTGGTAGGCACCTATTACAGCAACGTCCTTGATGACGCCGGCGTCTTGTAAGGGCTTTCGAAAGTCTTCGATGCGATATGGACGACCTGAGATGTCGCAGTGCAGCATGACTGCACGCTTCATAGCTTCACCTGATGAAACGTTGGGCAAATAATCCTGTAGTCCTTGGGCACGGAAAACGACGGGCTACCACGGCCGTTGACGACCGCTGTCGCAGCTCGCTCGGAGCCAACCATCCTGCGTCCGCACGCGTCAGTGACCGGGAGCAGAATGACTACGCCACGAAGCGCACATGGACAGACGCACCTAGATGGCAATAAATACCCAACATTAACGAAAGACTGCGCGTTTCTAACGCGTTTGTGCTAGCGCGTTACGGCCCGTGCAAGAAGCTGGTGTAAGACGCCGTGGCCTCTCTGCCTTACCCCCGTATTCATAAACGCTGATGGCGTCGGCAAACGCGGTGCACGTTCCGGCATGTGTAAACGGCTGCGTAAGACGCTGTGGCCTCTTCCCCTTAGAGTACTGCACGTTTCTAACGCGTTTGTGCTAGCGTCCCCTTAAGCGGGAGATGGTGCAATTATAATGAAGGGCGCTGTTATAAAATAGGAATGACGTCACATATGGCGCGTGTCATTGGTGGAAGTCAATCGTTCGATTTAGTGCGGCGAGACTGGGCGAATTACACGGAAGATTCACGGTTTACCGATGATTCCCTCCGGAGCTTCGCCCACTCATCATCATTCACCCCGTGGATATGCGGTGTTTTTTTTTCACCACCACATCAGCGAGGAGGGAAGATGTACGGAAGAAGGGCGTCGTGTAGAGCTCCGCAGCCGCCAGCGCTACTGAAGTGGGGCTCGGGCTCGACGCTGTTCCTGGTGCGCCTGGCTAAACCTACGCTGCTGTGTCTTCTTGTCAGCGTCCTTCGTGTTGTCCACAGCCGTGCTAGACTTCCTTGTCATACAGCCGTTAATATTTCTTCGGTAGAAGGTCCTGGATTTGTCTCAACATCGCCAGATAGAAGCAGAATTATTACTTTAACACACATCGCTATACAGCTGCTACAACGCATTCACAAGTGAGAGAGCTCAGTGGGGCACAACACCACGAATAGGCTACTCCGAATGGTAAAACAATCAAGGTATCTAACCTGGGACATTAACAAGGGTGAGAGCGCTATTCCTGCAGCGGTGTTGTGCCCCAGTGAAGTGCATGCCGAGGAATCCTTTTGTAGACTGAGGCCGAGATTGATAGCGGAAGCGGTAAACGTAGATCCAGGTTGCCAGCAAACGTGGGAAGTCCAGCCAAAAAGCACTGGTGGCGTCCAATAGCCGAACAGATTCGAGGGAGGCCAGCTTGTTGACACATCCGCAGAGCATGCAGCAGCAGTCATTGAAGCTGCCGGGCACGCAACCACGGGCACATTCGTCAGCACGACCACCTGGAACATTAACAAGGGTGAGTGCGCCATTCCTGCAGCAGTGTTGTGCCCCAGTGAAGTGCTTGCCGATGAATACTTTTGTAGACTGAGGCCGAGATTGATAGCGGAAGCAGTAAACGTAGATCCAGGTCGCCAGCAAACGTGGGAAGTCCAGCCAAAAAGCACTGATGGCGTCCAATAGCCGAACAGATCCGGGGGGAGGCCAGGTTGTTGACGCATCCGCAGTGCATGCAGCAGCAGTCATTGAAGCTGCCGGGCACGCAGCCACGGGCACATTCGTCAGCACGACCACCTGGAACATTAACAAGGGTGAGTGCCCCATTCCTGCAGCAGTGTTGTGCCCCAGTGAAGTGCTTGCCTATGAATCCTTTTGTAGACTGAGGCCGAGATTGATAGCGGAAGCGGTAAACGTAGATCCAGGTTGCCAGCAAACGTGGGAAGTCCAGCCAAAAAGCACTGGTGGCGTCCAATAGCCGAACAGATTCGAGGGAGGCCAGCTTGTTGACGCATCCGCAGAGCATGCAGCAGCAGTCATTGAAGCTGCCGGGCACGCAACCACGGGCACATTCGTCAGCACGACCACCTGGAACATTAACAAGGGTGAGTGCGCCATTCCTGCAGCGGTGTTGTGCCCCCTATTGAAGAGCTTCAGATAATTTTACACCTTAGCCACTGGGAACACATGGCAATTGATTTGTATTTCATATTTTTTTTCGTGTGTTTAACCTCTTGTAGTCAACCCATTTGCTTTGGCGTGTGTTTGACGCTTGCATGTGTGATATTTTTTTTACATTTTCCACTCTGTGCTAATCTAGTCAAACACCTGGTTCGACCGTGTATTTGATGCTTTCAGTTAGCTCTTTTTCTTGCAAAAAGAAAAAAAGTCACTATTTTGTTTTCATGAATAATCTTTTTATTTGCATTTTACTCTAGAAGAGGCCCGCCTGCATGATTGGCTACATTTGGCCTATAATATCGGTCTGTTTTGGCTATGTCACTCTGCACCATCTGGCAACACTGTCTGCAATCCGTTGCGCAAAACAGCTTTTTTTGGAAAGCACTCTCCCATCCATGCCCGCAACCGACATTAAAAAGTCCTGGCGCGTCATCAATCCTAGGGGCGATAACGCTATAAGCCTGGTGGATAACCCGGAAGACATTATACCCTCTGAACAGTGCACATCTGTCCTTAACGATGTTCTTGTTTCTAATTTTTCATCAGTGACAAGTGTTTCGCCACCGCTTACACAGTTCCATTATTCCATTACAATGTGTCCGATTATAGTAGACCCGTGTGGCGTAGAACATCTAATTAATAAATTGAAGCTTTCTTCTCCTGGTTGGCATGGCAGCAGCAGACACGGCAACATGCTGAGCAATCCTTTTTGCTTTGCGCTGCAGGTCTTTCTCGGAGCTCTGCTGACGCCGCCTGATTTTCATCAAACGACACGTGGCGACCGTTTTCAAGAATTAGATGCTGTATCAGTCACACTGTTCTACGACGGTGTCATATCAGGACGGGATCATCCTTGGCTATCAGCGACTATACCTTTGACGACATCGGCGACGTCATGTCACGTGCCACTTCCAACGACTATAAGACTACCACCGGAGCCATTCTTCGCCAGTGGGCATGGCAGCAGCAGACACGGCAACACGCTGAGCAATCCTTTTTGCTTTGCGCTGTAGGTCTTTCTCGGAGCTCTGCTGACGCCACCTAATTTTCATCAAACGACACGTGGCGACCATTTTCAAGAATTAGATGCTGTATCAGTCACACTGCTCTACGACGGTGTCATCTCAGGACGGGATCATCCTTGGCTATCAGCGACTATACCTTTGACGACATCGGCGACGTCATGTCACGTGGCACTTCCAACGACTATAAGACTACTGCCGGAGCCATTCTTCGCCAGTGGGCATGGCAGCAGCAGACACGGCAACATGCTGAGCAATTCTTTTTGCTTTGCGCTGCAGGTTAGAGATTTTAAATATGAACATTGTTGTCGAAGTGACGACCGTTCTTTAGTACTGCTGCCCTGCCCACTGGGTGTTCAGAGCTTTCTGTCTTCTGTTTTTTTTTTCATTATCAAACGATCTGTTGTCTTGCGGTGATATTGAATCAAATCCTGGTCCGACAGAAAAAGAGATGCTAGTGGAATTACTATTTGGCCAGAGCAAGGTGAATTCAACAATGGGGTGCCTGCAGGTATCACATAACAAGATAGAGGGCAAACTTTCCTCTTTAACTGAGCGGATTGACGGTATTGAGAGACAGTTATCCAGCCTGAAAGTCTTAGCCACGAAGTACAAGATATGGAAGCCGCAATATGAGAAGTTCAGGGCCAGCTCACTTCAGTTAGGAACCAGATGGATGACTTGGAAAACAGAGGCAGGAGAAATAACCCGATCAATTATGGTATAGAGGAAGATAGCATGCAGTCTGGTCAGGAACTGGAAATGAAAGTAACTTATGACGTTTTTACGAAAAAAATGGTTTAAAGGTGAGTGGCGTCGAAAGACGCCATAGACTGGGTAAAAAGCAAGAAGGCATGGTGCGACCAGTTATTCTAAAACTCATCGACTTTCGTGAAAAAATGTAAATATTACGATCGTGTCATAAGCTCAAAGGTTCGGGAATATCGATTGCCGAAGACTATTCAAAGCGAGTTCGTGAAATACGCAAACAACTCTGGAAAATTTGCGAGAAAGAGAGAGCAGATGGAGCCAAGGTAAAATTAACTTTCGACAAACTAAGCATTGAAATCGTCTTATACCCGTGTCACACGGGCGTTTGGAAGGCCTTCCAACCGATAGTCAGTTGACTCAAAGGTCAAGTTCGAGCTGCTACACGGGCGGTTTCGAAGGCCGCCGAGTCAATAGTCTATCGAGTCAACGGAGCACCCTACAACTCTATTGAAATCTCGACGGCCTTTGAGCAACGGAAGCGGAAACAGCGCTAACATGCCCTCTCGTTCACAGTGTGCTCATACTCACGGTTAGAAAGAACAAATCAAACCAAAATGCTCTAAAAATACTGTATATTAGTGTTAATTATTATTCAATAAAGTATTTTTGCCACTTCATATGTGCGAACTGCACATACTCTCGATAACAGCGACGTGCTTGTGTTCATTCCTTCCTCCATGTTGTCTAGTACCCTTTCCCTCTACTCCATGTGCTGCCGGCTGCCGTCGTATCGCCGCCATTTCGCCGTATAAACAAACATAAAAGAAAGTACAGTGCTTTTAAGTGGCTTTAATGTTGTTTAACTTTTGCTGACATGAAAACGAAAATAAAGATCCGCAGCGCCACACAATTTTGTGAGAAACGCCTGAACCACTCAACGGCCTTTCAAAAGTGCCGTGTAGCAGCGCGACAACTCCTTTGAGTCGATAGAGTTGTGGCGTTTCGAAGGCCGTCGACTGGAAGGCCTTCCAAACGTGCTCGTGTGACACGGGTATTATTTGGTTTGGACGAATCAAAGAGTTCTCGCTACAGGCTTAAAGAAAACCAAACTGACTTTTGACTAAGACATCTCGGACCCTGAAAGTATTACATGTCAATTGCAGGAGTATACTCAACAAGACCACTCAGTTGGAGGCTCTTCTGCTCTTGCACAACCCGGATATAGCAGTCTTGACTGAGACCTGGCTTAATGACACTGTCTTTGACAGTGAGTTCGTTCCCACCGGCTACAGTTCGTATCGAAAAGACCGTGATGGTAGAAGTGGGGGTGTTAGCATACTTTTTAAATCAGCCTTGCGAATTTTTTAATGCCTGAAATACGCAATGTAGAGTGTATTTTCTGTACAGCGTACTAGGCAAATATTAGGTATGTTATTGCAGCAATATACCGAATGCCTAATTCTACCATTGCCGCATTTGATGAGCTGAGGCAATATTTGTGTACGAATGTAAAACGCGGTAATCGTATTATATTATCAGGAAATTTGAATTTGCCTAATGTACACTGGGTAACATTCTCACTTAAAAACATGACCCTCTAGGGGAAGCTATGCTCGACTTTGCTTTTGCCTTTCACTTATTGCAAATTGTGGAACAAAGCATACCAATTCAAGGCAGTTCTTAGTCAATGCTCGACCTTTTTTTGTCAGCGGATCAATTAGCGCCAAAACTAATTGCGAGATAGTACCTGGCATATCGGATCACGAGGCTGTACTACTCACCGTTGCAGACGCCGTGTTAGATAAGAAATCTGAATGATTATGTTGCCGAAACTTCTCTCGAGCCGATGATGTATCAATTATTGATATACTTTCGCTTAATTTTGACGACTTTCAAGTAGCGCGGAAGACGTAGTGTCGCTGTGGTGCAGGTTTAAAAAAATAGTTAGAGTGCATTGATCGCTTTGTCCCGTTGTCGATTAAAAAGGAAACACAATTATCCGTGGATCTCCCGCGAGACATTGCGACTCCAAAGGAAAGTGAAACGTGTAAAGAAAAAAATTTAAAATCGAAAACGTGCAGTCGGTAAAACAAAAGATTGACGACATTTCCTCGCAGCTTAAAAGTCAATTGCATGCCGATAGACAACGCTACTATGGTGAATCGCTACCATGTTTCATAACCACAGCTCCAGAGAAATTTTGGCGTTCTATTTCTCCGACCTCCAAGGGATGTGTTGTACTTCATGTTGATGGTAAGGCAGTTCACGAAAGCAAAGAAATAACAAATGCGTTTAACAAACACTTTAAGTCCGTCTACACAAGTGATAATGATGTAATGCCACCTTTCGAAATGTCTGTGCCGCCTACATCCGATGTTCAAATAAGCGAACCAGGTATACTAAACATGTTCTTACAACTGAACACTAAAAAATCTTCTGGCCCGGACAACATTCCAAACGCATTTTTAAAACGGTATGCCGAATGGGCATCAAAGTAGTGGCACGTTCTGTTTACAAGGTCATTGTGTGAGGGACAAATACCGAGTGACTGGAGGACAGCCAGAGTGAAGCCACTACATAAAACAGGAAAAAATCACTGCTTTCAAAACTACCATCCAATTTCTTTAACATCTACGGTATGTAAACTTTTGGAACACATAATCCATAATCATATCTCAGAATTCTTGGACAACCATAATATACAAACAACGCATCAACACGGATTCAGAAAAGGCTACTCTACAATTACCCAATTGGTTTTAACAGTGAACGACTTTGCGAAAGCAATTAACAATAGGAAACAAATAGAGGCTATTTTCATGGATTTTTCAAAGACTTTCGACAAGGTCTCTCACAAAAAACTACTTTACAAATTGAGCAAGATACTGAAAAACTCCCGACTAATTAATTGGCTCACAGCATACCTTGATGGCAGAGAACAATTTGTTGTTTTTAATGATAATTTTTTTGAACGACTTCCGGTAGACTCTGGTGTTCCGCAGGGCTCGGTCCTTGGACCTCTCTTGTTTCTTTAATTCATTATTGATATGCTGCATGGTAATCCAGTTATGGTTAAGCTTTATGCTGATGACTGTGTATTGTACTCAGAAATAAACAATATTACTGACCAGGAGTTGCTGAACAATGCTTTTCGACAAGTTGTCGACTGGTGCGATGCCTGGCAAATGTCGATTAATTTCGAGAAAACTGTTTTTATATCCATTTCACATAAGAAGCATAAACTACCGTTTCCGTACGGTATTAATAACATCATTCTTTCCGAAGTAACACATTATAAGTATCTTGGACTCTGGATCACAAACGACCTGACTTGGACTAAGCAGCGTGAATATGTAATAGTTAATGCTAACCGCAAGCTCTTTTTTTAAATATTCCCTTGAAACTTTCTACTCCCACTGTACGCCAGTGGCATATAAAGCTATAATTCTGCCGATGCTAGACTATGCATGTGTAATTTGGGACCATTTTACTATAACTGGCACTAACAAGATAGAAATGGTGCGAAGAAAATCAGCTCGTTTCATTTATAACAGCTTCGGACGCACTTCAGTGACAGACCTCTTAGCAAAAACAAAACTGCTACCAAGAATTCAAAGAAACCGTGTATCACGAATAAAATTCCTTTTTCTACTCCTCAATGGACATTATAAGAGAGACCTCACGGGAATAATAAATTTTTCATCTGATTATGCTACTAGGCAACGACATAGCCGAACAATAACCCCATTTAGTACGCGTAATAATTGTTTTAGGTATTCCTTCTTTCCACGAACAGTCGTTCAATGGAATCATCTAACCAATGACCAAGTTTTAAAATCATCACTTTCGGCGTTTGTTTCAAGTATTGTGTAAAAATTTGTTATCTTGCTGTGCTACTGTTATGTTTAAAGCTCTGTTGACCTGATTTGTATTGTGTTCGTGGCCTATGATATAGTGTTCTTTACATATGTATTGTTTCCCACCCTGCTAAAATCCACAGTGGGGACTGCAGTATTGATAAATAAAATAAATAAAGCGGTCAGTCAGAAGTTTGTGAAAAGCGCGAGCGAGTATAGTTCCATTATACTTTCAACAGTCACTTAAATCATTCAACACTCACTTGACAGGGGTTCTATCCCTGCTGAATGGAAGATGGGAAATGTGATTTCACTTCGTAAAACAGGTAGTAGGCACTCTCCACTTAACTATCCTCCCATTTCGCTCACTAGTAGAGCACTGCACGGGCCGATTTTTTCAGCCCGGGCCCGGCCCCGGCCCGTTTTTACGTTCGGCTGCCCAACCGAGCCCGACCAATAGTTTTATGGCGAGACCCGGGCCCGGCCTGGGCCCGGAAATAATCGCCGTTACCGCCCGGCATGGCCTGCCAACCCTTTACCTTAGGCCCGAGCCAGGCCCTGCCCGTCTCGAAACCGGCCCGAGACTGAAAAAGACCACCGAGCGGCAATAAAAAAATAAAATATAGAAGAGAATGCAAGGAATTTATTTTTCAGGCATAAATGTATGTCATATGCAATTATGAACACCATTTGAGTGGTCTGAACACAAATACCATCGTGCAATGTAGTACGAATGACCCTGCCGAGCAGTATCGCCAGCAGTTCCCAACGGCGCGACCTTCATGCGGCCCAATCCACTTCTATAGCAGCGCCGTCACAGTATTTTTCCACGTACACACTAAACATTTTCACACTCTTAAGGGTGTTAAAATGTGTGTTTCCCGCATTTACACTCTATACACACCATTTTAGCACCCGTTTTGTTAAAAACACCCTATCATAAGGGTGTATACCACGCATAAGGTGTGAAGTTGCTCAAAGAATGGTGTTAAATCAACGTTTTAAGGGTGTTGAACACAAGGATGCATGCATAATATCTGGGCATAAGCACGCGTATACGTCCGCGCAATGAGCCATGTGTCTATGTATAACATTTTTTTCTAAGATACTGATATTACTGGTATGACGGGCACTCCAATATGTATTACCTAGAAACGTATACACATTCACTTGCAATTCCATTAAATATCATTAGATTTAGTGCTCACTGTGATACTACAGTGCGATTAGACACTTTTAATACAAACTGCAGTAGTTGAATAAAAACGCGCAAGCAACTTGCAAAATTTTGCAGGAATCTATCAGTGCCCTTAACAGCCCAATAAAAAGTGGCGAATCCCGGTGAGATGTCTTAACCTCGGTGAGATGTCAGTAATTAGACACGCAGGCATAAAAACCCTGGAAGCCACCCTGGGATATATGGAGGCGCCGGAAGACCAGTGGAAAGTGTAAGTTTTCTCCTTTTTCTCTCCTCTACCCTGACGAATCCACTTCCTTGATTGTTATTGTGAAATAAACGTTTCATCAACAGCATAAATACATGAATCATAAATCCGGAAAGTGTGTTTCACGATTTAAATACTTTAGGTCGTGAAACGTATACCTTGGGTTAGCCCACATTTCCTTGAAGTAGGCAACTGCTTATGGAGGCGGCGGCGGGTGAAATGCTGCCGCCGCTTTTCGTCCGCACAAAAAACGTTTTGCTTACAAATGCAAAAACGCCCATGTCCCGTGCATTGGGGCCACGTTGAAAAGCCCCTGGGTGTCAGAATCAATCCAGAATCACCCGCTATCGCGTGCCCCTTAAATATATTGTTGTTTTGACACGTAACATTCCCGAATTAAAGGAGACAAAATGTTTTTTCCGAGCGTGAAAGAAGCCCACGAATACACGCAAAATTGTCGTGCGACTGGCCGCTCGAGGCACTTTACGTGTATTCGCGGGCATCTTTCACGCTCGGAAAAACACTTTTGTGTTGCACGTATTGAGTAACAGAAAGCTGTATCGGGAGTTTCTCATGTTGCTCTATACAATTTTCTAATTGACACTTGTCATCTAATTATAATAATTGAGGAGTTGAATAAATAATTAAGTCTAATTATCTAATTAGGAAGAATACAAAAAATAGTCCGAGTATCGCCAAGCGACGGCAAACAACATTGCCTTGGCTCTTTCCACCTACGAAGCATTTGCATATTTTAAAGTTTGTCCCAAGTTAACTGAAACACCCTGTATATAGGACAGATTTGATCAGTTATTGTACTTTTGTAGGAAATGTAAATTTTCGTGTACTTACAAATGTATTTGGTGATTGCGCATTTTAGGTTGTTATTTATGTATTATGTAGTCATGTATTCTAGCATGGAATAAATATATTTACTTTCCTTGAAAACGCAGTATCATATATATCTTGCTGGTCTGTATTACATTTTATATGGATATGTAAATCGTAATAACCATAGATGTAGATATACAAGCTTAGAAGTTATAGTTTGCTAGGTTGCATGTGTGCAGTGAAGACAGATTTGGCCCTGAATTACTAATATTTATTGTGATCCACATGTATAAATGTTGTCTATCGAAGCTTCAAGCTTGGCTATCAGACGCCGTGTTTGGTAGCTGAACTTGAACCTTCTGGCACACACGAGTTATGCGTGGATCGCTCTGTATAGTCGTAATTCAAGGCATGTACAGCTGAGCCTGCCTTCCGTATACTGTAGAAATAGAAGGGTGTACACCCTTCCAACACCTATGAAAATGGGTGTTAATGGGGACTAACACCCTAACACCCTTCATATTTTTGCTGGACACCCTTCCTCTAGGGTGCTATTGACCCTTTTCGCGGAGCAGTTTGTTTTAGAGAAACGAGAGCGCTCCCGGCCGCGCGCCATACCTCTCCTCAGCGACCGCGCACAAATACGAAACCATTACCGCTTCTACCTTGCTTCTGTGCGATCAGCTGTCGGAAATGCAACTGCGTTTTCGCTAACACACTGTGCTCCAATCATGCTAGATTGAATCATGTGGATTGAAGACGTATGCAGTAGTTGGCTGGGAAAATAGTGACTGGCATGGTAAGGAATAGAACGAATCTGTGTGGCCAAGTTCGCGGACCGCTGCTGCAACTGTCCAAACGTGTTACCGGCACTTCGCGATGTACGGCTTTCCTCGAGGATACAGAAATTTTCTCATCCGCCAGCCTTGTATCGCTAACCTTCGAACAAAGGGTTTCATCCCCAGAACGTCGGAAAGAGTAAGTTCCGCTCGTTAAACAATGACAAAGGGAGTGAGTAGCGCTGCTTCCTGTCATAGTAAGTTTCGCGCACGCTATCTATGCACATCTGTCCCAAATGGCAGGAAAACTCACGCCCACTCTATCGCCGACGTATCAAGAATAAGTGAATGGGCGCACACTTGAATATATGTGCACTATATACGCACAATAAGTGACGGTACTACATCGATAGCGCACGAATGGTCGAAGCTGAATGTTTCGTGACGGTCCAGAAGAGTAAGCGAGTTACTAGCTGTAATATTTATTTGCTACAAGGTATTACAATGTACAAAACAGCTACGTTTCAAGCCTTGTGCGCAGCAAGAACAAATCTGTAGGAACTGAGCACACCCGCGAGCGATTAGGCAGAAAATAATCAGATAGTGGCCGCACCGAGGAACTTCACCGAGTCAGAAACTGACAAGCCATGGGTTGAAAATATTTGCCGAATAAAAAACAGAGAGCAAAACACACTAATCCTGACTGAATTCATAATCGGAAAGCTTCGATAGATTGGAATACATATTTAGCCCCGCTTTTAGAACAAGCACTATATACATTGCTTGCGCCGTTTGAACATATGTTAATCAGCTCCGAAAGCGCGTTTGCATGTTTTTCTGAAGCTGTGATCAAAGCTTCGTATCGTTCACCTAGTCACCGTCTACGATATCTCCGAAAACAGAGGTTTTCTAAGCCGCGCCGGCGTCATACACTTCCATTGTAAACAAGGAGGCGACGGAGGCAGTTGAGGCAAGCAATGGACGCGTCACCACGTGATCAAACATAGCAGCGCCCACGGGATCGCTGCGAAAAGGGTCAATAATAGCACCCCAATGGGAGGGTGTAGACAACAGCACACTCAGCGTGTCCGTCTGGCAACAAACTGATTTACACCCTTAAGGGTGTTAAAATGTTTAGTGTGTAGGGCGCCTGACTGCAAAGCATGCGCCGCTACAGCTGCTCGTCCCACTCAACCGTGTTCTAGTACAATCTAGCCGAAGCTCAGCCACGACGGGTCGTGAGCGCAGCGCATGGATGGAGTTAGTACATTATAGATGGAGTAAATGGAGAAAGAAAGCTTCTCGTTCCGCCATTGTATAGCGTAATGCGCTGCTGCTAGGTGGCCGTTGAGAACATGCGTGCAATCATGGATGGACGCAGTGTCATATTTCAGCCCCGTGACGAATTATCTTACCAGTCATCGTTCTAGCAACTCGCCTTTGAAGAATCAGCAAGTCGCGAACGCGCTTACACCGTGCTGAAAGCATTATATACATTGATTTAGGTAAGGAATACAATGCCATCCTTTGGGTTGAGGCGACTTCGGTCTTCTGGACTTTTATGTCTGATAAAACAGCGCAAAATACGACGGAAGAAGAAAAGGGAAGTACACAGGAGTAGCACTGCTAGGTTCCAACTGCGCCGGGGCAACAAGTTTTTCAGAGTTGAGACGCGCGGGGATAACTCGCTGCACGTTACATGCACGCCACGCGGGCCGTGCCCTAGCCCGGCCCGAGCCCGTGAAAAAAAGTTGCAGAGGCTTAGCTCGGCTATGCCAGGATATACGTAGTGTTAGCAAAGGTTCAGCTGATTATTCTTAGCTTTCCTGGTTGTCTCCTACGCTCAACCGCTAATTGCCAGGCAACTACTTCGGGATCCGATGAGTCAAGCTTCTCCGTTCTTCTGCGCTGTTGAGCAGCATTTGCGCTCTCCTTCTCCGTGGCTATACCACACTGGCAAACGCCAGTCAGAAGCGCAGCGGCTCCAGCGCAGTGTCAGACGGCGACTCCACAGCGAGCGCGCGCCGGCGCCAGTGCGTCTACCACGGCTACGACGTCACTCCTCTGGAATGCGCAGACCGGCGGCGGCGGAGTGCGCGAGAGGTGCCGGCTCCGGTGGCTCCGGTGCGCAAGCCGTGTGACATCACTGATCCTTGCGCGTGCGCAGCACGGCTCTTGATGTGCCGCGCGAAACGGGCTTGGCTAGGCCAGTGTAGCTAACGCTACAAAAACTGCCCTACCCGGCCCGACCTGGCCCACGGGTCGGGCCGGGCCCGGGCTTTCGAGTAAGCCCGAGCCCGTGCAGTGCTCTACTCACTAGTATCTCATGCCCAGCGCCTCCTCTATTTTTTCAATGCCAGCCAGATGCGGCCGATAGAATGGTTCACCACCCTCTCCGATTGCTCTTTCCTACTCTCTCCCGTCGGCTAGCGCTCGCGCCTGCTTTACGCCTCACGACGGAAGTCGGAGGAAGTAATCTTGACAGACGCGTGAAGCGTCCACCGCATCTCCTCCGGAATGGCAGTGGCACGCGCTCAGTGGCTCAGAGCTCAGCGTGACTCAAGCACGCGGCTCTGGGTGGCGTCACATCGCGGCAACTCAGTGCACTAAGGCGGACCAGCGGCTCCCATTGCGGAGCGGGCGATTGCACTGGCATTGAAAAAAATAGAGGACGCGCTACCCATGCAAACTTCTTGAGCATATCTTATTTTCCAATCATGCTACCTTTCTCTAATCTAATTCCTTCTTCACGCACTCACAACACGGCTTTCGCGAAATCTATTCATGCAGCTCATATCGCTAATATCGCTGAACACAGCTAATATCGTCTACACATAAGCTTCATGCCAGTATTGATCGTTCTTTTCTTGCGCACTGTATTTTTCTCGATTTTTCTAGAGCATTCGATAAGGTATCTCATAATTTACAATTGTATAAATTCTATAAACTTAACCTTGGTCCCAAGTTACTTTAATAATCTATATTGTTACGAGGCATTGCCTATGATCCTGCCATTAAAGGACTGCTGTGCTACGCGAAGAGGAAGAAGACCGGACATGCCGCGTGAGATGCTGTCAGGCCTTCTCTGGTAGCAGCAGCCTGTAAATATTGTCTCTCCCCTGTACTCGTCAGTACCTGTGACAATTTGGTGGATGTGCGGGATACCAGAAGAAGCGCTGTACAACGGAGCTCAGCAGTGGTCGTCGAGTCGGAGTCATCATGATGACAGACGAGACAACGACCACGCCGCCTGTGCCGACCAGTACGACGCCCGCACCAGCCCCGACAACAACGTCAACGATCGTCGTTGCGCATCCTAAACAACCGGGAACGTTCTGCGGTACGGATGAAGTTGACGTCGAAGATTGGATTCCCATTTATGGACCCATCAGTGAGGTCAATCGTTGGGACCCGACGATGATGCTGGCGAACGTGCGGTTTTACCTCAAAGGAACGTCAAAGGTGTGGTTCGATAACCATGAGGCATAGATTGGAAGTTGGGACACTTTCAAAGCAACACTTAGTGCCTTGTTTGGGAAGCCCATAGGCCGAAAGGCGGGCGCAACGCAAGAGCTTTCCATCCGCGCTCAGGCGTCCACTGAACCATAGATATCCTACATTCAGGACGTCTTGGCTCTTTCAGGACGTCTTGGCTCTTTCGTGACCAAGGTTGGTCACGAAATGACTTGCCTGCCTTCTTGTATTGCATTTCATATTCATCGCTTTGCTGACGACTGCGTAATATTTCTGGAAATAACTAGTAACGATGATACAGCCACTCCTCTATCTGATCTGATACTATCAGTGTCTGGTGCAATTTGAATTTGAATTTATTTGTCAAAAGGATACAAAAATGATGAAAATACATGAGAAGCATCTGGATCATAAGCATCAAGCTAGTTTGGATCCATAGATAAATATTATAAATTTATATTTATACAATATCAAATTCAACAGTTGTGTGTTTATGGAGGTAGCAGACATCTTGTATGGTAATTATAATTCAACTTTAATACAGGTCTTTTTAATGATGTTCAGCTTTTAAAAAGTATTAACTTTGTTTTACGTGTACAGGAAGAGTGTTCTACAAAGTACAACCAATGCTAGGTAGCCGCCTTATGCCATATACATTTTTTACAACTTGCAATTCCAAGCGCCAATACATGGCGCATGGAATTAAACATGCGCAAATGGAAGTTAATGCGAGTATCCAGAGGTAATAACACCCTACCAGCATATTACATCGATAACATCCCACTCCTTTGCGTTTCATCTTATAAATACGTCAGTGTTCACGTCTCATCTGATTTTACCCGGAAGACACACATTACACACGTAATAAGCAACGCAAACAGATCGTTAGGTTACCTCCGACGCAATTGCTCACGTGCGCACACAGTCTCAAATTAATGCTCTATAAACACTTATCCAGCCTAAACTTGAATCCGCATCTTCAGTTTGGGATCCTAGTCAGAATAAATGCAGAACAATTCCACAATATTTGTATTCTCCAACTCTAACAGTGACCTGGCCAGCAACACCTCAACGAAGTCTAACCCACAGTTAGCATCCTTAGCATCACGGCATAAACATTGCAGCTCTCTCTTTTTCATCACCATCATCATCATAATCCGCTTATATTTATGTCCACTACAGGACGAAGGCTCCCTGTGATCTACAATTACCCTGTCTTGCGCTAGCTGATCCAACTTGCGCCTGCAAAATTCCTAACTTTATCACCCACCTATTTTTCGGCGGTCCTCGACTGCGCTTCCCTTGTCTCGGTATCCGTTCTGTAGCTCTAATGGTCCAGCGGTTATCCATCCTACGCATTACATGACCTGCCCATCTCCATTTTCCCTCTTAATGCCAACTTGAATATCGGCTATCCCCGTTTGCTCTCTGATCCACATCACTCTCTTCCTGTCTCTTAACGTCAGGCCTTACATTTTACTGCGATAGCAATTATAAGGACACTTCGACCGGATTTCTGCCGTCGGCATCGTCGTCGCCGTGAGGTTCCGTATAAAGTCCAATGGCGATAAAATCGTTGACGCGCGCCGTATGCGCGAGTGAAATGCACGCGGGGACGCGCGCTATCACGGAGAGCGAACGCACGGCGGAAACAAACGCGACCGTCGCGCGAAAGGCCGTAGGGGTATGGAAAGGAGGGAGGCGGGCGACACTATGCTGCGGCACGAAATGCGTATCTTGCTACGGGGCGCAAGGGGAACTGGCCACTCAATCTCCCACGCAAAAGCAAGAAAACGGGAAGGCAGCATGGGAGGGGAGGGGGGGCAGCTTCTACTCTGCCAACAACTGTGCTTGTACTTTGCCCGGCTGTGGCGGTCGCCCGCACCGTCTCTTATCTCCACACGACTCTGACCTTTGTATGCGCTGTGCATTCGCCGCTCAGTTTCCGTTGAAGCTTTAGACCGCACGAACCTTCGCCCGCTGCGGCGGCTGCGCTTGCTGCCAGCGTTTGGACAGTTGTCTACGGTCATTCAGTGTGATCGATTCATGTTTGCTTGTGCGCGCGGACACCACGCTTGTTAATTCAGTAGTAAGCGAATGTGTCCAAGTTTATGCAGCCGATAAAACTACTATCCCTACTCCGATAGCTCTCTACTAATTTGCTATCGCAATTGATGCTTCGCCTTTGGGCGAAGCTGCGACATTTTTTTCGTTTCATTGCTCTTTGTGCGGTCCTTAATTGTTCTCGAGCTTGTTTGTTAACCTCCAAGTTTCTGCCCCATATGTTAGCACCGGTAGAATGCAATGATTGTACCACTTTTGGGGTGACGCTCCTTAGGCTCTCACGATGTCC
Source organism: Dermacentor silvarum (assembly GCF_013339745.2). Classification (NCBI taxonomy): domain Eukaryota; kingdom Metazoa; phylum Arthropoda; class Arachnida; order Ixodida; family Ixodidae; genus Dermacentor; species Dermacentor silvarum. The sequence goes on along the minus strand of NC_051157.2, from coordinate 211,853,023 downwards.
GTTGTCGCCGTCGTCGTCGTAGCTCCCCGTCACGCACGCAGCGCGCATACCGACCGCGCACAGGTGTTGCGCTGCGCCGGCGTCGCTCCGAAACCCCTCTCTGAGCAACGCATCACGTCATGCGCAGAACCATTCGCAGAGCGCACGCAGCGCACATACCGACCGCGTGCAGGTGTTGCGCCGGCGCAGCGCCGCTGTCGCTACAATTCGCACTGTAGTATAGAGGAGCGCGAACGTAAGCGCGAATGTCGTGACTCTGATCCTACAGTTCAAGAACGAGACGCGGCAGCACAAGTGAAGGCCTACGTACAGAGTGCTGCACCAAGTACAGCAAGGACAGGCCGTTCATCCTAATGCGGCCCTTCAAGTCGACATCATCGAAGACGACTGGTTGGTGAAGTATAGTGTCGACAAGTATGGCACTGCGCTGCATGTCCAACTACCAACTCACTACTACTGAAGGCAAGTGCACGGACGTGGTATTCGCCAACTTCCAGAGGGATATGATTGAGACGCCAGTGAACACTACCCTTCCAACGGCCACACAGCCGTTCTCTTTAAAGAAAAACGAAACCACAACTACATGTCTATAAATAAACAATTTCAAACACTTAAACAGTCTCGTAATCATTTAATAAACATTTCATCAACCATTTCATAATCGTCAAAGGGGCTTCGCTCCATCACCAGCATAACTTCGTGGATCGGCTGCTAACTATTTTTTTCTTGTCAGCGACAGTGGTAAGCTACCAGTCAGGATTTGGCAATGCCTGCCATATGCACTCTAACCCAGTTTTATTCTTCTGTAAATTTCTTACTCATGACCGGCGCCCCCTGTGTGTAATTGACCTAGACAAACGTAGTCCTTACAACTCTCCGGAACTCTTGTTTCTCTTGCATGGCTATTGAACATTATTTTTGTCTTCTCTATCGTAATCTTCAACTCCACTCTTACACTTTCTCTTTTAAGGACCTCAAGTATTTGCTGTAATTCGTCCCATCGTTGCTGAATAGACAATGTCATCTGCAAACCGAAAGTTGCTGAGATATTCGCCGTTGATCCTCACTCCTAAGCCTTCCAGTTCAAGAGCTTGAATACTTCTTCTAAGCATGCAGTGAATAGCATTGGAGAGATTGTGTATCCTTGCCTGACCCCTTTCTTGATAGGTATCTTTCTACTTTTGTTGTGGAGAACCAAGGTTGCTGTGCAATCCGTTTAGATATTTGCCAAGATATTCACGTATGCCTAACATTATTCCTTGATTATGCAATGCCTCTATGACTGCTGGTATCCCTACTGAATTAAATGCGTTTTCATAATATATGAGACCATATAGAGAGGTTGATTGTACTCCGCATATTTCTAGATTACCTGATTGATGAATGGATATGATCTATCGTAGAATATCTCTTTCTGAAGCCAGCCTTTCCCTGGTTGGACGAAGTCAAGTGTTGCCCTGATTCTATTGGAAATTACTTTGATGAATATTTATACAATACTAAAAGCAGCTAATGGGTATATAATTCTTCAATTCTTTAACGTCTCCCTTCTTATGGATGAGCATAATGTTGGCGATATACCAGCTTTCTGGTACACTTGAAGTCGTGAGGCATTGCGTATAAAGGGCCGCAAGCTTTTCGAGCATGATATCTCCGCCATCATTGATTAAATCGACTGTTATTCCATCTTCTCCAGCAGTTTTCCCCTGATCATGTCTTTCAAGGTTTTTATAACTTCATCGCTAATTAGCACGGAGCCTCTGTATCCTGTTCATCACTACTTCGAAAGAAAGTAGCTTGTTTGCTCTGTGCACTGTACAGGTCAGTATAGAATTCCTCCGCTGCTTTTACTGTCATCGAAATTGCTTATGATATTACCCTGCATATCTTTCAGTGCACACATTTTGCCTTGTCCTATCAATTTTTCTTCTTACTAGTTTCATCTTGTGTCCTATTTTACTACTTCGTCAATCTTGCACGTTATAATTTCGGATATCCCTTACATTGTTCTTGTTGATCAGTTTCGACAGTTCAGCTAATTCTATCCGATCTCTCGAGTTTGACATTTACCTACTGCTTACTTACTGTTGCCTTGGTGCCTTACCTCCAACTTCAATTGCTGCTTCTGAGATCAGCTAGTTACGGCTTCATTCATTACCTCTATGTTGTCATCTTCCTTTCTAAAGCTGCATATTTGTTTGCGAGCACCAGCCTGAATTCGCCTGCTTCTACCCTTACTGCGTCTAATTTGGCCTGTTTCTTCTTCACTAATTATATTCTTTCTCTCATCAAATTGTGAGAAATCCTAGACCTCACTAACCTATGGTAACTGCACTTTACGCTTCCTAACACTCTTACATCCTGCACTATGCTGTGATCAGCAGAGTATGAAGTCTATTTCACTCCTTGTTTTCTCCATTAGGCTTTTCCAGGTCCACTTCCTGTTCTGCGCTTCCTCAAGATATTCATTATTCGGAGCTTATTCCTTGCCGCGAATTCTACCAACATCGCCTCTAGTACTTCTAGAATCGATGCCTGTCTCTTTTTCATAATATATTGTTACGTAAAACGACTCAAGACGGGACTATTTCGACTGTGTTTACAGTATGTGAGAGATACAGTAGCCAAGATGGTGGACAGCCCCAGCACCAGAGAGAACCGTCTTCTTCGTCGTCTGCCTCAGGCTGAATGTCTCTCATACCATTACCCCCGGCGGTGGAAGCGCCGTCTCGGCGCACTTCACATTGTCGTTAGAAGGACAGCGGTAGGCTTTAAGTCTGCTGACGTGAACTATGTCACTGGGAGCAATCGCAGGCGGTAAAGTCGGAGAGACGGGAACAATCTGCGTGACGTCGCGGACCTTGCGGACGCTTCGGTAAGGACGCTGTGTACCAAGATAAGAGCACTGCACGGGCTTGGGCTTACCCGAAAGCCTGGGCGCGGCCCAGCCCGGCCCGGCAAGTGGGCCAGGCCGGGCCGGGTAGAACAGTTTTTTCACGGGCTCGGGCCGGGCTCGGGCACGGCGTGTGCTTTTTTACCCGAGCCCGGGCCGGGATCGAGTTTTTTGACGCGGGCCCGGGCCGGGCTCGGGCTTTCTGATGGTGTGCATGTATCGTGCAGCGAGTTATTCTCGGGCGTCTGAACTCTGAAAAACATTGTTTTTCGGTCTCGGGCCGGGTTCGGGCCGGTTTCGAGTCGGGCTTGGGCCGGGCTCGGGCCTAAGGTAAAGTGGTGGCGGGCCGGGCCGGGCGGGTAACATAGATTATTTCCGGGCCCGGGCCGGGCCCGGGTCTCGCCATAAAAGTTTTGATCGGGCTCGGGCGGGCAGCCCAACGTAAAAACGGGCCCGGCCAGGCCCGGGCAGAACAAATCGGCCCGTGCAGTGCTCTAATCGAGATAACAACTTCTCGAACAAGCCAACACGACGGAATGGACACCACAGGGAAATAAGGCGCCGGGTGAGAAGCGAACGTCGTGATGCTGGCTGTCATGAGGCGCTTCTGGGTCACTTGCGAGGCCGACACTGTAGAGCGGGCGGTTTGACGCGCGTGATCGGCACGAGCGATGACATCACGTGCATATTCGCAAGGCGGCGCGTCAGCAACGGGAAGTAGGGTGTCCATTGGTAACGTCAGTTCACGGCCAAAGAGCATATAAAAGGGTGAATAACCAGCGGTATCGTGACGCGATGAGTTGTAGGCGAATATCACGTAAGGTAGCGCCACGTCCCAGTCACGGTAGTCAGAAAAACATACATTGAGAGCTGTTGCATCGTAGGTCGGACAGTGCGCTTGACGCAGGCGAGGCAGACACAGCTGGAAGAATGGGTGTTATTTGCAGTCGACGTCGAAAATAAACACAGGTTAAGGAATGAGGGGAAGGGAAACAAAGTAAGAAAGCATAAGATAGGCACCTAGAATGGCACGTGTAGCTGTCGGCTTCATCTGAGAAATGATAAGGACACTGCAGTTATAACATTTGCATCAATTATATTGTAGACGCTGCACAGGTCTGCACTCTCGTTTTGAGCGTCGGAGTTCCGTGCCCACTGTACGTTCACCGTTTCTATCTTGATCGTCCAGGGGTTGGGGTGATGACTGACGCTGTGGTGGTGACGTTTCACGAGTTTCGGCGTTTGCCTTTGGCCCTGCTCTGGGTGTTTCTTGCGGAGTTCTATAGATGGACCAGCTTTCACTTTCCCTGTGGCCTTGGGTAGCCGTTGGGTCTTTCCTTGTGTGAACTTGAACAACGTGTCGCCGAACGAGGCCCTCAGGCGTTTCCACTATCACCATCCTAGCTCCGTCCGTTGACATCACCGTGCCCGTCTTCAACTTATCACCCTTACCAAAGTTCCGGACGTAAACATTTGTATCTGGTGTAAGGGCCCAGTCATCCGAAGCTCCCGATCTTCCTGCAGCCAAAGGAGGAAAACATGTGTTGAGGCGAGACCGGATTTGGTAGCCAAGAAGAAGTTCCGAAGGAGATTTGCCCCAGGCAAGGGGTGTTCTTCGGTAGTTGAAAAGTAGTCTGCAAAGGCAATCTTCTAATCTGCCCTGGTTCATCTTATTCAGCCCATCTTTAACAGTTCGGACAGATCTCTCTGCTAGGCCATTCGACTGCGGATGAAACGCAGCCGTGCGCAGGTGGGTTATGTTATTGTTGTTCGCAAAATCAGCAAATTCTTGGCTAGTGAACTGCGTCCCATTATCTGAAACAATGGTGCGATGAATTCCTAACCTGCTAAAGAAGAGGCAATTAATAGTCGAAGACGTGGTCGCCTGTTTCATTGGTACGGTCTCAATCCATTGGCTGTGAGCATCTACGAGAACAATGATCATGCTTCCTTTGATTGGCCCCGCGAAATCTAGATGCACTCTCAACCAGTTTTCCTTGCAGGGCGGCCAGTTAACTGGCGGAGCAGATACCGGCATTGGTCGATTTTGGGTGCAGCTTGTGCACCCCGCTGACAGCTGTTCTATGTCGTGGTCCATTCCTGGCCACCAGAAAGCTGACCGAGTGATTGATTTCATCGCCGATGATCCTTGATGTGTCTTGTGCAACATGTGCAACATTCTATGTTGAGCGTTGGCTGGAATGACAACTCTGCGGCCCCAATACAGCAAACGGTGGGCCAATGACAGTTCCAGTCAGCGGTCGTAAAAGAGGATAAGCTTCGTTCTAATGCTTTAGAGCTTGGAGGCCACCCGTCTCTTGTGTACTGCATGAGCTTTGAAATTACTGGGTCAGCTGCGGTCAGCGCCTGCAGTTCTTCTGCCGAGACTGCTCCCTCCTGGACACATGCTAGTGCCAGACGTAGTAAGGTGGCTCCCGTTCCGTGGTTGGCTCCGAAGTTTTTGTGTGGCAACCTACTAAGCGCGTCTGAGTTCGGGAGCTGCTTGCCTGGCGAATACTGTAACTTGTAGCGAAATCCTCCCAAATACAGCGCCCAGCGCTGTATGCGAGCAGCAGCCCGAGGCGGTGTGGGCCGATCTGGTCACAGCAGGCCCAGGAGCGGCTGGTGATCTGTGACCAGGAGGAATTCTCGGCCTAGAAGGTAATCACGAGACTTCATTACTCCAAATACGAGGGCTAATGCTTCACGTTCAAGTTGCGAATAATTTCGTTCTGCTTACGACAATGTCCTTCAACGAAATCCGATCGCCTTGTGACATTCCCTTTCGTGTCAAAAAGCACTGCACCGATTCCTTTTTGCGATGCGTCGCACTCTAGTTTCAGCGGTTGTGAAGGGTTGAAATGAACCAACACCCTGCTTGCTGCAAGCACCGTTTTGCTTTATCAAAGCCGTTTGTTGCTCTTTTCCCAGTGCCAATGTCAGTTCTTTTCTAGCATCCGATACAATAGAGCGAGCAGAGACGATATGTTCGGCAAAATTTTGAGTACAAAGTGATCATGCCAAGAAAGAACGAAGCTCAGCTACATTTTTCGGGCTAGGGGCTTCTGTGATAGCTTCGACATTCTTTTCTATTGGGTGCAATCCTTGCTGATCGATTCGACGGCCAACATATGTAACAAACATTGCCGAAATTTGCATTTGTCGAGACGCAGTTTAACACACTCTCGCGGAAACGCTGCAGAACGGCTTTTAGCACGTCGTCACTTCCTGCTCTTTCGGACACCAGACATCGTCCAGATAAGCTTGCGTGCCTGATAAGCCTTGTAGAACTGTTTCCATTCTGCGTTGAAAAATGGCTGGCGCAGAGGCAATGCTGAAAGGTAATCTGTTGTAGCAGAAAAGATATTATGCGTATTAATCACACGTAACTGGCGCGATTCCTCATCGAGAGGGACTTGGTTATATGCGTCACGTAAATCCAGTGTGCTGAAATGTTTCCCACCGCTTAAGGACGCGAACATGTCATTGTTTAACTGGCAACGGGTACGGCTCCAGCTCATATGCCGAATTTAAAATTGACTTTGAAGTCACCAAATCCTAACGGGGCGTCCTCTGAAGGACGGGTACAATGGGCGTAGCCCACTCGGAGTGCGGCACCGGTGACAAACACTAATGCCACGAGCCTATCAAGCTCTTCAGATACCTGTCGCGTAGAGCGTAGGGAATAGATCGGGCCTTACATAACTTAGGTTGGCTCCCTCCTTTAGCTGTAGGTGCGTGGGTCCTTTGATGAGGCCTTGATCCGAGCTGAAAACATCTGGAAACTCGGCTAACACGTCAACAGTGACCTGCGTGGTGGTAGACGGCGCTGTGGTTCAGCGGCTTGGCTGAGAGGTTAAGGACAGGGGAGCCTGCGTCGCTCAGAAGGGAAATTAGATCTCGACCACATAAGCTCGGACAGGGGCAATCTAGCACCCAATGTGCATTCTACAGTTGTACTGTCGTTCGACACCGGCAACAGGAAGCTCTCCAAAAACTGGCAATGTTGCGAGGTAACATATAACTTCGTGCGTGAAGCTGTAGCGAGGGCGAGGTGTGTTTGTGCTGCTCAAATAGCTGTCGGGACACGATGAAGACCGGGGAACCCGTATCGATAAGCACTGATACGTCAACACCTCCCCATGTGAAGTTGCGTTGAACTGGGGGCTTCACATTTACCTCCCAGGTCGATTTTAGCGTCCAAATGTACATGCTATCCTCTATGTCTTTATCTGTCTCCCCTTCCTTAACAGCTAGTACTCTGCCGCGAAATCCCCGGGCTCCTTCTCGAGTTCGAGGCCTTGCGCTTTCTTCGTTGCGGCATTTTACTGCTAGGTGACCACGTCGACCGCAGTGATAACAACGAGCATTACTCCAACGGCAGGCATTACTGTTGTGCTTTATGCTGCCACAACGCCCACATTCTACCGGCACCTCTTTCGTTGTGGTTCACTGCGCCTTAATTTTAAGTACCGCAGACGCGTCTGCGGCCATTTTATTGGCATCCTTGTCTGCAGCGTCAGCCGACAGTGCCATCGCTTCAGCGTCCTCTACGGACAGATCTTTCTTTGTCAGGAGTTGTTTCTGCAGTGCGGTCGACGTATGCCGCACACAATTCTATCCGTAGCGTTCGGTCGAGCATGGTGCCAAAATTGCAGTTGTCCGCAATTCGACGAATTGAGTAATGAATTCTTGAACAGACTCACCGACAAGCTGGCGGTGGTTGAAGAAGCGGAAGCTTTCGGTAATCTCATGGTGCTTGGGATCAAAGAACTCATCCAAGACTTTCACTACGTCTTCGTACTCAAAAGAATTCGGCTTCTTCGGCGCTACTCTTCCTGCTAATATTTGAACGGTGCACGTGCTTAACGCTGCCACCAAAAGCGCCCGTTTCTTTGCCGACTCCGTCACGCCCGTTGCCTCAAAGTATGCGTCTGCCTTGATAACATAGGCTTTCCAGTTGTCTCTTTCGTCGCCGAAGTCAGGCAGTTGCTGGTGTGCCATCGTCGAGTCGTCGCCCCGTAGCGTAACTGCCGTCCTGTGCTTCAAGTTTTTGCCAGGGGTTTTGCTTCCCGTTTCTCGTCGCCACTGTTACATCGTAGGGCGGACAGTGCGCTTGACGCAGGCGAGGCAGATACAAGCTGACAAGCTGGAAGAATGGGCGTTTATTTTCAGTGCATAACGAAATATAAAGACAGGTTAAGGAATGAGGGGAAGGGAAACAAAGTAAGAACACATAAGGTAGGCACCTAGAATGGCACGTGTAGATATCGGCTTCATCTGAGAAATTATAAGAACACTGCAGTTACAACAAGAGCAGGTCTGTGAGGGTGCGATTTAGTCGCTCGGTGAGGCCATTTGTTTGGGGATGGTAGGCAGTTGTCAACTTGTGCTGCGTGAGGAGGAGCGCAAAAGATCGTCGATTACTCGGGATTAAAATCGCGGCCTCGATCTGTGAGCAATTGGCTAGGGGCGCCATGGTGTAGAATAACCATTGGAGCAAAAAACCGGCAACGTCAGTAGCAGTGCTGGTGGGGAGCGCTCGAGTGATTGCATACCTGGTCGCAGAATCGATAGCAACGGCGACCCACTTGTTGCAGGATCGTGGCTCAGGAAAAGGACCGAGAAGGCCTAACCAACACGGAAGAATGGTTCGGTCGGGATGGAGAGTGGCTGAAGCAGTCCAGCCGAGGGTGCGGCAGGACATTTCTGACGTTGGCATTTGCGGCAGGATGTCACGTAACGTCGAACAGACCGGGCAAGACCGCGCAAAAGAAGCGGCGCCGGACACGGTGTACGTGCGGGATTCGCCAAGGTGACCAGCAGTGGTTCATCATGAAGCTCATAAAGGACCATTGAACGCAGATGTTTAGGCACAACGAGAAGCAGCTCAGGGCCATCTGATGGACGTTACGACGGTAAAGTGTGCCATTCACGAGGACGAACATGCGCAGTGAGACGTCGTTAGGTGCGGATTCCAGCGGTCAAGAGCAATCGCAAAGAAGGCATCATGACGTTGTTCGTCACCAATTTGGAGAAACTGAGACATAGACATAACGCAGGGGTAGGTTCGATGTCCGATCGTCGGTTGGTCAACAGGGTAGCGGGGGACAAGCAGTTCGTGTCCAGAATGGTGGCGGCCAGACTTGTAGGTGACTAAGTAAGAGCACTCCTGAAGGCGCAGCGCACAAAGACCAAGTCGTCCAGTAGGATCCTCCAGTTAAGAAAGCCAACAGAGAGCGTGATCATCAGTGACAACACGGAAAATGCGGCCATACAAGTAAGGACGGAATTTCGTAACCGCCCAGACATGGGCAAGACATTCCCTTTTCGTAATAAAGAAATGCGATCAGATTTCGATAGGAGACGACTTGCGTACACAATAATACGGTCAATGCCTCGTTGGTTTTGGGCTAAAACTGCACCGATGCCGTGACCACTAGCGTCTGTGCGCATTTCCGTGGGAACAGCTGAGTCAAAATGGACAAGTTTAGGTGGAGTCGTTAGGGCGGCGATGAGCTCAGAGAAGGCGTCAGCTTGTAGAGGACCCAAACAAAACGGGACGTCTTGTTTGAGAAGGTCAGTGAGTGGACGTGCGAGCGCCGCAAAGTTTTTCACTAAACGGCGAAGGTATAAACACAGCTCCACGAAATTACGACCGTCATGGACAGACCGTGGAACGGGGAAGTTCGTGACAGCACGTACCTTCGCTGGGTCTGGTCGGACACCCGAAGCGTCAACGGGGTGGCCCAGCACATTAATTTGTCGAAGACCGAAGTGGCACATTTCGAGGAATTTAGCTAGAGGCCGACTCGTCGGAAAATTGCTAAAATGATCGAAAGCCGCTCAAGGTGTGTTGCGAAAGTGAGGGAGAGAAAATTATCACGTCGTCCAGGTAACAAAACGTCGACCATTTAAATCCTTGATTAGTGTGTCCATCATTCTCTCAAAGGTGGCTGGTGCGTTGCAGAGACAGAAAGGCGTGACCTTGAATTGGTAAATTCCGTCAGGAGTCACGAAGGCGGTCATCTCGCGATCCAGGTCGTCTACAGCGATTTGCCAGTAGCCAGATCGAAGGTCCAGGGATGAAAAGAGATGGCACTATGGAGGCAGTCGAGGGCGTCGTAAATACGTGGAAGAGGGTGCACGTCCTTCTTGGGGATTTTGTTGAGGTGCCGATAATCAATGCAGAAACGTCAGGAACCGTCTTTCTTTACTAATACGACTGGAGAGGCGAAGGACTAGATGATGGTTCGATGATGTCCTTCGCAAGCTTTTTAGCCACATCTTTTTGAATAACTTCGCGCTCTGATGCGGACACACGGTAAGGTCGACGGCGAATGGGCAAAGAGTCGCCAGTGTTGATTCGGGGGGCGAAAATCTTACTCTGGCCAGGGGTCGATCACGAATGTCGAAAATGTGGCTGTATGAGGCCCAAGCCCGACAGAGAGCGTCGGCCTGGTCAGGCGAAAGGTCTGATCCAATCATATTGCGAAAAATGCTGTCGTCAGAACTGGGTGACGGGGGAAACTTCAGCTTCTTCAGGTGCTGTATGGTGACAACCTCGACCATGGTCTCTATAGCAGTGAGGTGGGCAAGCGACATCTTGTGGGGCAATCAAAGCACTCATAAGGTTCAGAAAACAACATTTATTTTCTTTACTTTGAGATGCACCTTCATGCTGGCAAGCATCAAGCAATGTCTTTTAACAACCGCAAGAAGACTCTTTATACTGGGTAGCCCGAGCGATCCGTGGTTTCTAACAAAAAGAGGGTCTTTGCAGCGCACGTGGCCGTTGAGTGCCACCACATCCATCCCAGGTGGGACTCCAGCATCGGTGCAGTTACCCTGTACCCATCGCTGACGTGGTGGCGCTTCACTTTTTGACATCTATTTTGTTGCGTGTGAACGCCCGTGATGGGGTCCACAAAGTTAACGCTGTGGTTGAGTACCTCCCAATGCAGATTGAGGCATAGCCCCGTTAGCATCCATTAAATTTGGCATATATTTGTATGCGGCCAATTCGTCACTATAAATAATGGTCCCCGGTTGAACATTGGCTGCAATAATGGCGCCTAGCGTCGCCGCCTTTCGTCGGTCGACCTTGAAAGTCGCAGCGCCCCTCTGGTCGCGCAGAACATTCCGAAGACGCATGGGCCTCCGCCGTAATTTAGGCGGCTTGGCGGAAAGTTGTCGCCCGACATTAGGCGGCCTCCATTATAATTTTGCTCGCCGCGAAGAAGGCACTCGTCAATTTGCGCTATCTACCCGGGGTCACCGAGTGGAGGTTGCGCCAGCAGCTCGTCCCTCGCGAACTTACGGGGGTAGTTGCTCCAGTCGGCTAAGGCGTCCTCCGATAAAAGAAACAAGTCGCCGGTCATCTCCTTCAACAGCCATATCTCTACGCTTTGGCTCACGCAGTACGTGAGCCAAATAATTTGCCGCCTGGAGAGGTGGTCGTTCGGACGGCCCTAGTGGTCCGTGTTGGCGAAGTAACTTCCTTCGCCTCTCTGCCCGTGCGTTGCAGCAGTACCGTGTAAGTGCGAAAACTGATTTCGGCAGCTGCTCCACCGGAAGGCAGCCCGGCGTTCATTCTGGGCCTACCAATATAATGTGACCACTTCGCCTGCGCAAGTTGGTTGGTCCGGGTTGAACCCCAGCTGCTCGCAGGTGCCCCATGGGGCCACCATGGGGCCAACTAGGGCCGATGATGGTTTTCAGTCGGCACTGGCTGGGCCGCGAAGGCCCGCCGTTGCCTCCGTAATGCCAGTGCTGGCAAAGCCACTGTAACAGACATCCAGCGCTGGCCCTGCTTTGCCGGTGAATGCCCGGTAATGGCTAGGCCGGGCGTCGCAACTGGCTATCCCGGGCCTGCTTTGCCGTAGGAGTGCCGTGATTGGCTGTACATCTCTAAACATTGGTTAACAACGTCCGTTCAAAGCTATAGGCATAGCCACATTGTTTAGCAGTTCTGATAGACCCGTAAATATCGGCCTGTCAAACAGAACGGCATTTCAATATTAATTTTCACGCCGCATTCGCTGGCCATTCCCGATTATATATGTTTACAGCACGCAATATTTATTTGAATTTTTCACCACTCACGCCAACTGCAATGAGATCAGTCTGGTATTTTTTTATAACTTTCGCGTAATTCTATTTATTGTGTTGAATCATTCGATCGGACATTGTTAACAAGTGGCACAAGGGCACTCCATTATAATGCGTCAATGCGCGCATGCCATGTGCATCCTCGATACGCGCAATAACAAATTCAAGGGGGTGTATAATTAAAAAGCATGTGCGCTTACATGTGCGTCGAATTAAGTAGTGTTGCGGGTAGTGAATTGCAAAATACTGCATAACTTTATGGTGCAATCATCTGTACCGCTTGCCAGTAATGCCGTCGCTAGCTCAAGTTCTGTAGCGGCTGTAAATTTTATTGCCAGTACAATACAAGGCAATTTGGATGACTGCTCCCTATATTATTTTTCTGCATAGAGAGCATATCGAACTGTGCAGTAGTGTCTCCTGTGGCCAGCTTCATTATAATCTTAGGTGCCTTTCCAGGAAAACTCTGTCGTGCACTTTTTTTTTTTTTGATGCCAGATGATTTTTCAGACCCACTGGCGCAGTAGGCGTAAATTCCTCCCCGCAGGAAGATTCGGGGAAAAAAATAAATAGCGCCATGTTGAAGAAGAGGTTTCTGCTGGGCTATTGGTGCATATTTCTAAAACAAAAAACAGCCAATAGAAGAGACAAGAATGTGAGACAAGCCCAACACTAACTTACAATGAAATGCTTATTTAGCACGACGCCAAATATATCTGCACTGAAAAGAAAGGGGAAGGCGGAGAACAGAGACAACGCGGCAAGAGATATACGGGGGTGGGAGGGGGAGAGTGAATAGAAAGGATTGGTCAGACGACCAAGACGGCTATACAAGGCGCTCTCCGGTGGAAGGGAACAGAAAATAAATAAAAAATAAAAACAGGAATGTTCGTGGCCCGCCGCGCCATTCCGAACCTTGACGGATGGCTGAAAGAGTTGAAGTTACCGACCCAGGACTGAGAACGAAGAACGAGGCTAAGATTAAGGAGAATACAGGTATATAGAATGCAAAAAAAAGAAGAACGCTACTGGATAAAAATGTAAGCTACTGAATAAAATTAATTTCTGATTAAGAAGTGGAACAAGCATAAAGAAAAAAACTACTAAAATATATATACATTTGTCAAGTAGGTGAACTCTTTTTGTGAGATCACACAGATTTGAATAAAATTTTTCCTGACGTTTGCATCTTATATCAGCTAATAAATAAACCTATCGTTGTTTTGACTTTGCAAGGAGGCATACATAAGCTTCCTTATTCCTTATTAAATTCAGGCTCCCACTTGCACCCTCAACGACACACCTCTGGTAATTTCCTCCTCTTGTAGATAAATATCTCGGTATACACATCACACAACATTTTTGGAATATGTATGTTGAGTTTTCAATTTACCAATGCCAAGCGCATGTTTGGTTTCTTGCTCCAAAATTATCTTCATGGGAAGCTTTATTTTATAAATCTATGGTGGGGTCAGTCTTCGAGTACACCAGTTCTGTCTCGCAACTCTCGAAAGTGTCCAAAACCTTGCCGTCCTTGTTTTGTTACATACAATTACTCACGTGTAGCCAGTGCGTCTTCTACAAAATCATCGCTTGGTTTACCTTGTCGCCGTATGCGATCTCGCTTGTGTTTGTTTATTACGATTTATTTTATTACTCCCGCTGCTTAAAGGACATATTTTTCTACCTCCCACCTACGTTTCTTCCCACAGCGGCCACGTTTGAAGCTTTCTTGTTTATGAAAAGAAAAAAAAACTGCCCGCTTTTTTTATGTTAAGCTTTCGGGCTTTGACACTATACTAACATAATTAAGTAAATTAATATGGCGAACTTGAACGAGATCCTTGTACTCGCTTTTTGGGCTTCACTTATATGTTATGCGCCGCGTAATGTATTGTCGCGAGGTTTCATAGATACGGCTGCCGCTCCTATGTGTCCATTCATTTTTTTTCCGAAGGGGGAGGTTGTATTATTTAACCAGAAGCAAGAAATCCATGGGGGCATGTTAGCAAGTGATGCTGTGCGCCGGACTACCCCTTTGCGCACACGTTGTCTTACTCTACCGTTCTTCTGGGATAATGAGCGCAAAAAAAACAACAACAATGAAAACATTCATTGATGACTTTGAGTTGTTCTACAGGTCCATTTGTCATGTTTTACATTTCAGCTATAATATATAATGAAATCAGCACAAGTGCTACTGCTCCTTCAGCCGCAGCAGCTTTACGAAAAATAAATAATAAAAGAATAAAAAAACGTGCGCGTGTCGTTCTTCACTACTATCAGGCGAAGTGACGTCAAAACACCAAGAATGCGTTTCACTCTCACCAAGCTTTCCCTGCGTTCCCTCGCTTTGCACTGTCGAAGGTATGCACGGTCTATAATGCGCACAGCCGAGCCTGCGTTGCTAATCAGAACCGGATGGGCGCACAAAGAAGCGTGAATAATGCCCTGTCAAATGTGTTGCTCCTTTCGCGGACCTCGCCCGCTTCCAAAAAAACGTGGTGACTCTCGGAGGACGAGGGACCGGTACACATTTTGCTTCTGCCTGTGAGCTGTCGTAGCCCACATTTCTTGCACCATGTTTTGCTTGCGAAGCATGCATCACCTTGTCCAGCAACGTGTTCAGTACCAGCGGCTTGACCTTCGCCACTACAAGGTTGGTTCCACACTGCTATTGGGTGAAACATGAACAACTAGCCAAACGTTTGAAAACTGCATTTACTGCGAAATAAACTCAATTATCGCAAGGTAAGTACAATTGTATTATTTTTATTCTCAAGTATAGTGTTTCAACTAAGTGCATTGCCTAAACGTATATTTTCTTTTTTACAGAGATAATGTACGGCCACTTTTTACTACGTACGTAGACGGTGCTGCACCGCTTCAGCGTCAGCTGAAACGAACTGTCTGTTTGAAATCACGCAGCACGGCACATTTCGGCTGGTACACTGAAGAAGACCAAAGTTGGATTGTCGTAATTCCTTACTCAGGAAGTACATTCGGGAGCTGACTGCTGTTCAGAACTTCCTGCAAGAGTATAATATGTTGTATTGCAGCTTGCTAGGTGTTTATCATGAAATAATGCACTCTTTCTTTGCTACCTCTGCTCTAAAAGCTTACGCATTGCCAAAGGCTAAGTACAGCTACCCAAAAGCACTTACGAGAAGTCTTGTGATGAAGGCATAATTCATCATAATTGCCTAGTTAGAACAAAAATCGCATATTAGGTGCAGCGGCATTTCCTACCCAATTCTTGCGTATTTCTGCTTCTTTTTTCAGCTTCAACAATTTGTTTGAATGGAGAATCATATCTGTGGGAGATTGCCTTCAATATAATAAACGCCATCATGGGCCATGCAGTTCAACTGCCGTACAGCTTGCATGGGAAGAAAGGCGAGAAACTGTTTAACATGCGGCTATACAGAGTGGGAACAGGTGATATGCATTTAATTTCTCAGTTTTGTACCTTTTTTGTAATATGCACTGCTGACAGTGTTGGATAATAAAGGTATATGTATTGTATGCAGATGGTGCCTGAGAGACGCAGACATCGACATCAACCAAGCACAAGACTTCATAAGAATGTGGCTGCCAGGCGCCGTCGACTATTGCAGAAGGCGGCGTTACGCCGACGCGGCTCAACCCCCCGTAGCGTCATAAACAAAGCTTTCGTAGGTGGCCCGCAGGATTGGGGATATGAGCGACAATCTGTATCAACCTATCTTAAGACCAATAAGAAATTGTTTATATTATTTGGTGATTTTAAAGTAGATCATGGCATGTTGAATCGAGCTACCGTGCATTGTTTGCGTAATTTAAAATCGTAGGATAACGGCATCGCCCACATACATCACAATCTGCCAATATGGCCATGTCAGGGACAATAAATTGACTTAAAGTAGCTGAGCTGGGTATTGACCAATACCGGCGCTGCCAGTAGGCAAGGTGGGACACTAGAATGGCAATGAACGGCAGAGCCGGCTATCTGCCTCTATTGGCGCTGCCACACGATGGCCGAAATAGGCCCTTTAGTGGCATGGCCGCGCTGGGCCATTCTTGACGCGGGTAGCGCTGCCGGTTTCGGGCCTATATTTGTGCCGGACTTTGCCGTGATATTGCCGTGCTGGGGCCAGCCTGGTTGTGCTGCCTGGGTACTCCGATGACGGCGCTCGACCTGGCCTGGGGGTGGGGAGCGGTGGACAAGCAGCGCTTGAAACAGGAGAGAGCCGAAGCGATCGTACGAACTTTCCTCCGCAGCCTAGTCACACCACTCTGTGCTCGGAAAGCATAATTTGAACACCAAGCTGTCTCCACAGATGACGGCCTTCGCCTAACTCGACGCGAAACTCTACGTCGGTCATGTAGGTGAACCGGTCCAGACAGTCATATTGACGCTTACTGCCGCTGGATGCGATGACACAAGCTGCTGCCTCCACCGCCATCTTCACGAGTTGAACTCGAGGGGGTTTCGCGATGTACGAGTTTGTCACGAGTTCTCCAATCAATCAAAACCATCGGTCACGCCCCGCACGAGGCATGTAACTCTTGTGCGCGCCCACCACGGTTGGGCCACGCCCAACTTATTTTCGGCAACAGCGACGTGGTGCGGAACTGAGAGGCATTAACAATCTTGACCGGCGAAATAAAACACGCACAACGCACTGTCATCGGTGATGTACAGAGCACCACTATAAAAAAAGCATCGACTTTCGCTTATGCATATATGTTTCGCTTATGCATATATCTCTTGTGCTTTGATGGCCCCACAACACGGTTCATTGCCTGCATTGTGGCGACGTAGCACACAGCAAATAATTATCGACAGGTCACTGTAGCTGCTTGCAAGGCGTTCATGCGCCGCGGTTGACGACGATCTTGAGCAGTGCGTAGTGTTTTCCAACGCCAACGTATCGCAGCTGTCATTTTACATGGCTGCTCTGTCATCAGTGATGTATCGGAGCCGCAGTGTCGCTAACACGGTCAGTGGTCAGCGCAAACACACCCAGTGTGATGGTATTTCTTCATCACAAGCATGGCACAATAAACAGTAGCAACACCTTCCGGCATTCAAAGTCTAATTTCCTAACTGCACACAAGAGCCCTCACCCGCCAAAATGCGATTGCTGCGCTGTCGTTACGATATCCATCTGCGATCGCTGTTAGCTCAGCAGCAGAGGCAATCGGCAAGCACATTGAAGTGAACAACACACTCAAATTCTGCGTACATGCACACGGAGGCAGCTTCACTGGGCAAGCGGTAAAAAACGATGAATTGTGTCGCTGGGCAGCACGCTCTTCTTCCCAATGCACCGCGGAGACTTCGCGCACGCAGATAAACTGGTGCAGTTTCACTGTGCTGCGTCACTACGGACCCTACAATACCGCATAGCAACTTTGCAGCGACAGCCGTTGCCCCCATCTCTATGGCTATGGTGTCGTTTCAGTTGATATAGCGGCGGCCTTAATAGCCGCCTCAGTGAAAGCACCTGCGGTGAACAGCCATGCCGCAGCGCTGCGTTGCCATTCCCCTAATAGACAGGGAATTGACAGATCATTGTCATGACTAACTTTATTCGTCATTATCGCATCAATTTTATTGAGAATAGCACTGCAACGCCCCTGCTCACCGTATGAAGGTTCTCGCGCGTGCGACCCTGTAGAGTGTATCCGCTTGCAAATTTTCGCCTGACTTTCGCCACTCGCGGCAAAAAAAGTGAAAATTTAATAATTTTCTCGATGTCCGTTTGTCATCACAAATTTATAGCATTCAAAATGAAAAACCGATACTTTAAGAAATAAAATGTTTGTTATTTTCTTTGTTGTATTTCGATGTATTCGAATGAGGGAAATTGTTGGTGCAAGAATGCACCACATGTGATCTGTTCGCATTCGACGGAGGATGGAAAGATAATGTCCGAAAGAGGAGGCACGCCCTTCACGCACGCGAGAAAGGCGTGGCAAGCGGCTCACGGGAAGTGTGCAGATAGACAGCGGGACAGTGACGGTATGGCTAAATTGCGATAATACGTTGATAACAATACGCGGCGCCGGCGCATTTTGTTGCGCAGTCCTCTGTGCTTGAAGCGCGGAAGCACTGTGCGGCGCAGGGTGCGCTCATGTTGTCATACGCGGCTTTATCTCGACATTTCTTTTTGCCTGGTGCTATTGCACGTTCCTTGCTATCTCCGTTGACTGACTGCCATCGAGCAAACTCGGGTAAAACTCGTGCGAACGAGAACCTCGGCACATCCTTCATAGCACCCCTGGACGACATTGTCATCTTTTCGTCCACCTTCTCCCACCTCCTAGAACGTTTAGACGACGTTCTCACGTGTCTAGCCAAGGCCGGTCTCCAGCTCAATACTAAGAAGTGTCTATTTGCGAGCCGCAGCATCAAAGTATTAGGTCACGTGGTCAGCAAGCACGGCATTGAGCCAGATCCCGACAAGGTCGCTGCTGTACAGCATTTCCCAACACCAACCACACCTAAGGACCTTCGCAGCTTTCTCGGATTAGTGTCGTACTTCCGCCGCTTTGTCCGTGGCTTCGCGACTATCGCAGCTCATCTTCATCAACTCCTGACCATGAACACACCCTTTACCTGGACGGATGAATGTGAAGCTGCCTTTCAGACCCTCAAACGATGCCTCACATCAGGACCAGTGCTTCGTCACTTTGATCTTACAGTCTCTACTACATCCACACTGACGAAGTGGGCATGGAATAGGCGCTGTCCTGTTGCAGGGGAACCACGCGTCTGAAGAGCAATCGTGTCCTACGCGAGTCGTACTCTTGTACTGCTGAGCGAAACTATACTATCACCAAACAGGAATGCCTCCCCATCGTATGGTCCATACAAAAGTTTCGCCCCTATTTATACGGCCGACAATTCACAATTGTGACTGACCACCATGCCCTGTGTGGGTTCTCCTCCCTGAAGAATCTGTCTGGACGCCTCGGCCGTTGGATTCTGCGTTTGCAGGAGTACAACTACACTGTCACATATAGGTTTGGTAGGCAACATCAAGATGCTGACGCTTTATCTCGTTGCCCGTGGTCGCCAAATGCCCATGTCTCATCTTCCCTCCGTTCGGCACCGCCCAGCCAACCGACCACAACCATGGACCCAGTACGGTTCATGACCTCGGTTGACATTCTGTCCTCAGAAGACCTCGCCTCCCTCCAACGTGCAGATTCGTACTGTGGCACAATTACCGACCGGCTCACTGCCTTATCCCGTCCTCCCAACAGCCGCTTAAGACGACAACTGGCATGGTTTAAAGTTCATGATGGCTCATCATTGCGGCAAGTTTACCACCCTACCGGTCACCGATCACAGTCGTCCCTCGCTCACTTCGACTGCAAATTTTACAAGCTTTTCACGACGACGGCGCAACAGCTGGCCACTTAGGATTTCATAAAACCTACGACCGCATTAAGACTCGCTGTTTCTGGCCTGGCCTGTCTACTAGTATTGCCAAGTACGTCCATTCGTGTGCGTCATACCAACATCGAAAACGTTCGACCTCTTTCCCGCCGGCCCTTTACAACCATTGCCGTGCCCGTCCGTTCCCTTTGAATTCGTGGGCATCGACTTATACGGACCCCTTCCGCTTAACCGTGGGTCACCGCTGGATTGTCACCGCCGTGGACCATCTCACTCGCTACGCTGAGACGGCAGCTCTTCCTTCTGGTGCGGCCTCTGAGGTCGCCGAGTTTGTCCTGCAAACCGTTATCTTGCGCCACGGTGCGCCTCGTGTTCTTCTAAGTGACCGTGGCAAGACATTTCTTTCCCATGTTCTTGCGGAAGTCCTGCAAGCGTCAAACACCATCCATAAGACCACCTCTGCGTACCATCCCCAGACCAATGGTCTTACCGAGCGTTTCCATCGAACTCTGTCCGACATGATCTTCATATATGTGAAACCCGACCACACAAACTGGGACACTATGCTTCCTTTCATCATGTTTGCATATAATACTGCCGTTCAACGCACAACAAACTACAGCCCATTTTTCCTCGTGTACGGACGTGCACCGTCTTTTGTTTTGGACACCACCTTTCTCTCTACGCCTTCTGTTCCATCCATCTCTACAAGAGGAGTTCGCCGCCCGCGTCGCCCACTGCGCCGAAATTGCGCGCGCCCCCACCACGACCATTCGGGACAAGAGGAAAGTCCGTTGTGATTCGACCCGTCGTGTCATATCGTTCCGCCCAAGCGAAGAAGTGCTCCTGTGGACGCCTGTTCAAGTGCCAGGGCTCTGTGAAAAATTTATTCACAGATATCGCGGCCCATATACCGTGCTGGAAAGAACATCTGCCGTGAACTATCGCGTAGCCCCTGTTACGTCGGTTACTGGCCGCCGTTGCAGCAGCACTGAAATTGTTCACCTCTCTCGCCTGAAGCCGTTTCTTCGGCGTTCCGACCGTTTCTGACTCGCTGCCTTACCGGCCGCTTTCGTGGGGGGGGGGGGGAGTTAGTGTGAGCACTAACTGTGCAGTTCATCAGTCTTCATGTGTATATACCCATTCTATAATCATCATCATTTTTCGGGTTGGGTTCGTGGGCTGTCTCGCGCTGTGTGACAATACAAGAGCTCGTCTTCCTTCCGGGCGTCGTCTCACAATATTTATGTTCTCGGTTTGTGTTCCGCTAACATTTTAGAATTATAGTATATTTTGGTTGTTTGCTGATGCGTATAATTTATGTTCAACTCATTCCCCACACCCCTCTGTAATGCTAATTGTTCTGAGGGTATAAATAAATAAATAAATAAATAAATAAATAAAGTCACCGTCACCTCAGGTGTCCCCAGGGATCAGTTATTCCTCATTTCTCTGTTATTCCTCATTTTCATTACCGACATCACTTGCACCGTAGAATGTAATATTAAACTTTTTGCAGATGACCGCATCATATACAGAGGAATTAACAGCCCGGAAGAACACAATATTCCGAATAGTTCAGTCAAAAAATTGTTGAATGGTGTAGTACGTGGCAGGTGTCCGTAAACCAAAAAAATCAGTCTGCATGACAATTGCAGCAAAAAGGAATGCCTCTAACTTTACCTACGTTTTGACAGCAGTACCCTTACTAAAGTAAACCATCACAAATATTTAGGTGTCAGTTTAACATCAAACCTTCATGGCATTCACACATTGATATCGTCACTTCTACTGCCCTGCGGAACTATTTTATATTAGACGTCGCTTGCTATCACACCCTGACATACACAAGTTGCTAGCCTACACCACGTTCGTGCGCCCAATTCCAGAATATGCCAAAGTTGTTTCCTTTCCAAACACAATGTCTAACATAAATAAAATAGAAAAGGCGCAAAGAAAAGCCATCAGATTCATCTACAACAAGTACAGCCGTAACGACTCGCCCTCTAATTGATTAGTTCGAGCGCGCTTGAAATTCCTGCACCAAGTACTCCACAATCGGCTGAAGATAATTCTTGAAATATTTATCATTTTCATATCTCAACCCTCACGCACAAACACTCGTACACACTAATAGAGTACTCGTTCCGAAATGACATTTCAATACTCGTTTTTCCGCTTGCAGTGAAAGCATGGAATAAACTGGACCCAACTATAACTAACACAGTTTGCTTTTAAACTTTCTGTAGCCTACTGGATAATGCGCATTGGCGAACCTTAAACACGTTGGGTGCTGTCATTTCCGTAACAATCAATAAACTGATTACGCGTTTCGTGTACACTGAATTTTAACGGAACTGTATGTCAACTGCATTTGTATGACACCTTCCTGTTGTACAATTTTTCTTTTGCTTTGTTTTCTTGGCCACTGTTAGGCTGTTCATTGCTGTTCTCCTGCTGGAATTGTAGAATGC
>NC_051157.2:211793539-211831055 GCF_013339745.2 Dermacentor silvarum | reverse complement strand
AACGTTCTTTCTCTTTTTTTTTCGTTTTTTTTTTTTATTTAAAAAAATTGTTTTGTCCCCGCTCTTGTCCCCTCGTCTTAGAAACCGCGCCTAGCCAGTCAAGCGCCAGCGCTCATTTTCTTTTCAGTCTCGCCCTTTACAGCCAGCCACAGCCGACATCGACGTGAAGTCACTCCACTAACCCTTTAAAACTAACCCGCTGAGGATGACGAGGCCGCCTTGACGAAGATAGGTCCTCCTATCGAAACGTTGGCCAGCCTTTCTGAGGCACCTTATCCCTGTTTATAATTCTTAGTCGTCGAGGACTCTGGTACTGACATTCTAGGAGGGGGGGGGGTCGGCATCACCGGGGAGGGAGGGGGGTAGATCCCCCCCCCCCCTGAGGACTCCGGAGGGGGCTCGAGCCTTGGAGCCTCACCGTAGTCGGCGCCTATGCCACGACCTTTAGTACAGAAGCCCAACATTAGACAGGTTTAGTTTAGCGTGTTTACCGTAATAGCGGGCTTAGCGGAATAGCGGGATCGAAATGCGCATGCGCAGCATGCTAAACGAGCCATACCGTTTACCGTACGCACGCTATTTCTCAGAATTAACGTTACCGTGTTTGCATGCTCTACGTAGTTTACGTACAACATGGCGGCGCTCCCGGCCGCCCGCTTCGAACTCAATGTCGCGTTGTTTTTGTAGAATTCACTTCGTTCGTAGCAAATCACTGTGTGGCTTTTGCTTAGTCTCAGGACGCTTCGACGACAGAGTATTTTGGATAACCTTGAGGAATTTTTAAGAGCGCTTCTCGTTTCGAACGCGCCTTAGCCTAACGAGAGAAATTTTCTCTGAGATGCGAGTTCGACTTATCGGTAAAGTCGGAAGATAAGCGCGACGATGGCATATGGCATCTGAGATGGGAAGATTTTGGAGGTTATGGTAGACAGCTTGTACTGCTTGTTTGTTTCGCTGCGAATCGGCGGACATGGGAAGTAAAAATACACCGGACTCCTGGCTTCCATTGCGCTGCCTATTGCACTTTCCGGACGCACACAGATACACTTACTTAGGTCTAGCGCCCTGTGTATGCGAAATTCAAAGCGTAATGAAATAGCGTGCCGCACGTAAACTACGCAATCACGCTATACTAAAACTCTCTTTCAGCGCGTTGAGTACACTAAAACTCTTCTAAAGTCAGCGCGTTGAGACGCCTGGCGCGTTTAAACTCCGTTCGCCAACAGGACGCCGCGCGCGAAGCAAATATGCAACACGGTCGCCGTCCTACAAATCGTGCGCCTTTCGCTGGAGCGGACCGTGAGTTCATGAAGCGAACATGCAACAGCCTCTGTGAAGACACGTTTCACTTTCATGTTCTACCAGTTCCTATGAAAGAGGGATCAACCATAACTTTTTAGACAGCACATTACAACGTCGACCGCAACATTTTGTGGGATATTCTAGAAGGGGAAGGTATAGGCAACAACTGGGCCCGTATTCTGAAACGTTCCACTAGGCGAAATTTCTTTTTTCGCTTTCAGGAGCGCGCTGATTGGCTGTTTTAGCAAAATTGGATGAGCTGATTGGGTGGTTGAGCCCGACGTCATTCAATTTTGCTCAACCAGCCAGTCGGCGCGCGCCTGATAGCGAAAAAAGAAATTTCACCTAGGGGAACGTTTCAGAATACCGCCCGCCGCTGTATACAGCTTTTGAGGGAGATTTACCGAGTAAAAATGTCGCAGTTTCACCCGAAACGCGAAGCATCAATTGTGATAGAAAATTAGTAGAGAGCTATACGGAGTAAGGATAATAGTTTTATGAGCTGTATAAACTTGGACATGCAGCAGCACTAGCAACGCGCAGAACTGTTGTCGACGCCGTCGGCGTTTTGCCCGCGTTCGCACAAAACGCGCGCGGCCTTGGTGACTGTTGTCGGTGGCTTTCGGGGCGGCTCGGAGGTTTTAGACGAGATCAGAACGGTACACTCGTCGAGCAGCGTCGGAAGTCTTTACCACCTTCTCGCCTCGGAACGTTTTTGTATAAATACGCATTTGGTGCCGCAGCTAAACGCCGCCTCCCCTCCCTCCCCTCCCCCCACGGCCTTTCGCGCGAAGGTAGAAGTCGCGTTCGCGCGCTCTCTCTCTCTCTCTCTCTCTCTATATATATATATATATATATATATGTATATGGTGATTGAAATATATATGTGCGAGTGAAAGCGCGAGTCCCTCGCGCGCTTTCACTCGCACTAACGGTATACGGCCTGCGGCGACGATTTCATCGCCGTTGGACGTCATGCGGCATCTCACGGCGACGGCGACGGCGAAGCCGACGGCAGTTATCCGCTTTGAGTGTCCATATAAGTGCTATCGCAATGATACCGTTTGCGTTGAATGGGAAGGGATAAGGAGTGAGGATAAAGTTGATATCAACTATGAGACAGGGGTGCCCTTTATCCCCGCTGCTGTTTTATCGTGTACATGGTATACGGACGGAAAGGACGCTAGAAGGAAGCAATGTCGGGTTTAACCTCTCATACAAACAAGCCGGCAAATAGTTGAGCAGCAGCTTCCAGGCTTATTTTAGGCTGACGAAATTGTGTTGCTTGCTGATATCTGTGGAGAAGAGTGTGAAAATTTAGGATTAAAATTTAGCGTTAGAAAATCTGGTTTTATGGTATTCAATGAAGGCAGTGAACAGACAGTGTTGATACGGCCAGGATATACCCCGGGCACGGAGCAAGAAATAATCTTCCTCCGTGACCTCGGGTAAAAGAATACAAATACCTTGGTGTATGGATAAACGAAGGCGATAGATATCTGGAGACACAGGAAAAAACAATAACAGCAAAGGGGAATAGAAATGTGACCATAATGAAGCACTATGGGGATACAATAGGCACGAGGTGCTCCGGGGTACGTGGAAAGGTGTAGTAGTTCCAGGGCTTACATTTGGAAATGCGATTGTTTACTTGAAGTGAGGGGTACCATCAGAACTCTAGGGCAACCAAAGGTCAGTGGGACACCTCGCATTGGGCGTTCACGGGAAGACTACTAAATGAAGCATTCTAGGGTGAAATGGGCTGGACAAGTTTTGAAGTAAGCGTGGCTCAGAGTAAAATTGATCTTGAAGAATTACTGAGGAATATGGTAGAAAGTAGATGGAGTGCGGGAGGCGTTCAGATATTTGTGCAGGCAAAACATTGACTCACAGTGCAGGAAAAGAACTAGGAAGCTTACCAGCAAGTATGCGACCGGTATGGCCAGGAACACGGCAACGAAGAACCTCAAACAACACAGTGAGAGAGACTGAGACAATGTCATGGGTGGCGGCAATGGAAAAGAAACCGGCTATGACTACCTACCTCAAAGGAAAAAAAAAACGATATCAGGAATGCAACAATTTATGATAACTCAAAGGGAAGCTCCTTTCTTTTCGAAGCGAGATCAGGATGACTTATAACGAATAGTTATAAAGCGAGGTACACCGAGGACGACGACGCATGTGCTTGCGGCGGTATAGCTAGGGAAACGCTTGAACATGTTTTATTGGAATGTGACTATATCTACCCAGATGCCAAGTTAGGCTCCTCTGGCCTCCTTGAAGCCCTTGGATTCAGGTATAGCATGGGGAAAGTCAACATGGCCGCAATAAAGATTAGTAAGAGGCGATTGGAGGTTTCATGGCAGAAAAGTGGGGAGACCACAAACAACGGAGACGCACAAAAACAGAGTTCCTATTAATGGCACAAAAAGTTTGATGCTGGGAATTGTTTGTATATTTGTGTTTTCTCAAAAATATAGGCAGGACATTAGGGAAAATAACAATAACTCGGTGGCGCAACCTACGAGCCCGTTTGAAAGGGGACGCTCATAGCACGGCCGCTACATAAAAACCTCCGTCGCATGCCCCCGCGCGAGGGACACGTGTAAATGCAGAGCATAGTGGGGTTCCGTGGTGTTGGTGTTGTTGGTGTGGTGGTGGTGGTGATGGTGTGGTGGTGGTGGTCTGGGTTGACAGAGAAGAGAGAATCGTAAGTAGGTAACGTAAAGGCACCCCCAAAGTCCCGTTGACGTTGCCCGACGGCTTCCGCGCCAGCGCCCTCCGGGCTACGGGCTCCGCGGCGGCGGCCTCCAGACGACGACGCTTGCTCGCCGCCGCCTCTCGTTACCGTACGCCGGGGCCCGCGGCCCGACGCTGACGTGTCGCAGCCGCGTGTCGTTCTCGACTCGAAGGGTCCGCGGCCCGACGCTGACGCCTGCCCGCGGCTTCTCGTGCACGCTTCTCGGGATCTGCTTGTCGACGTTGACGCCTGGCCGCGGTTTCTCGTTCACGAAGTTCGGCGTCGGCAGCACGCTTACGACGCTTGCGTTCGGCGTCGGCAGCGCTCCGCCTCGCCGCCTTGTCTTTTGCCACCGTCGACGAAGACAATGGTACGATGTCTTGAACTGGTGCTTCGGCGCTGATGTTGGATTGCGTCGAGGTACTAGTTGAAGATCTTGCTTCCATCGCTTATGAACTGCGACCGCCGACGAACGCAAGAGAGCGCAGGAGTTGACGAGTGGAGCCCGCGCCAACCCGCTTTATATTCCTAGCGCGCGCGTTAGAGGGAGAGGGGGTGGAGAGAGGGCGCGCTATCACGCCAGCACCTGCTAGAGGGAGAGGGGGTGGAGAGAGGGTGCGCTATCACGCCAGCACCTGCTGTTGCTACGGTTTGGCGCTGAGCCGTGCTCCCTCAAGGGCTGCACAAGATAGCGTCAACCTTTCCCTTTCCCTCAAGAACCACTTATCATCATCATGTTGCTACGGTGCTTGGAGCGCCGGAGCGCGACTCAACTACGACGCTTCGCGCGCTGCACATGTGGTGCAAGCGTGATGAGGGAGAGGAGGAGTGGGGGAGAGGGCGCACCTGTGCTCGAGCTGTTGCGGACGGACGGCGCACGCTACATGTGAGTTAAAGAAATGCTCTGCATTTAAAAATGTCACAATTTCGCCCTAAGGGCGAAGCAATGAATGCGATAGCAACACAGCAATGTCATACGAAGTAAGGTGAGCGGCTTTGGTAGCAATATGAATTGTAGTAAACATGAGCTGATTAAGTAAGCAGGTGTGCTGCGGCGTAAGTAGACCGACATGAAGAGAGACTCGATGACCAGGAGAAGGCGCGTGTGAAACGGTGGTGTTGATGAGAAACGCTTCCCGTGGGCAGCGCGTGCGAAGGGACACACCTGTAGCGCTGCACTGCCGATCCGGGCAGCATTGCATGTGTAGCGTGCGTTGGAAAATGTGGCCCGACTATTACGAACTGTGGTGTGAGCGCGCACAAACAAACATGAATAGATGACACTGAATGACTGCAGACAACGACTGTCAAAACGCTGGCAGCAAGCGCATATACGCCGCAGCGGGCGAAGGTACGTGCGGTCTATCGCTTCAACGGAAACTGAGCGGCGCATGCACGGCGCAGAAAGGTCAGAGTCGTGTGGAGATAAGCGACGGTGCGAGCAAGCGACGAGCGCGGTTGTTGGCAGAGTGAAAGTGCCCCCCCCCGCTCCCTCCGCCGCTGGCTTCCCGCTTCCGCTCGGACATACGGCGCGTGGCGAAGATTTTATCTATAGGGAACCTCACGGCGACGGCGACCCCGACGGCAGAAATCCGGTTGAAGTGTCCATATAATTGCTATCGCAATAAAAAGAGGTGCGGCCTGCTGCGTCGCGTTGCCGTCAATGGGCCAGCGCGTCTCGGCTTACTTGATAGTTGCGGCCGCTGTTTTATTGCGATAGCAATTATATGGACACTTCAACCGGATTTCTGCCGTCGGCGTCGCCATCGTCGTCGCCGTCGTCGTCGCCGTCGCCGTGAGGTTCCCTATAGATAAAATTTTCGCCGCGTGCCGTATGCCCGAGCGGAAGCGTGCGGGGACGCGCGCTATCACGGAGAGCGAACGCACTCAATCTCCCACGCGCAAGCAAGGAAGCGGGAAGCCAGCGGCGGAGGGAGCGGGGTGGGAGTCACTTTCACTCTGCCAACAACCGCGCTCGTCGCTCGCTCGCACCGTCTCTTATCTCCACACGGCTCTGACCTTTATGCGCCGTGCATTCGCCGCTCAGTTTCCGTTGAAGCGATAGACCGCACGTACCGTCGCCGCTGCGGCGTATCCGCTTGCTGCCAGAGTTTTGACGGTCGTTGTCTGCAGTCATTCAGTGTGATCTATTCATGTTTGTTTGTGCGCGCTCACACCACGCTTGTTCATTCACTTAGTAATAGTCGGGCCACATTTTCCAACGCACGCTACACATGCAATGCGGCCCGGATCGGCAGTGCAGCGCTACAGTTGTGTCCATTCGCACGCGCTGCCCACGGGAAGCGCTTCTCATCAACACCACCGTTTCACACGCGCCTTCTCGTGGTCATCGAGTCTCTCTTCATGTCGGTCTACTTACGCCGCTGCACACCTGCTTACTTAATCAGCTCATGTTTACTACAATTCATATTGCTACCAAAGCCGCTCACCTTACTTCGTATGACATTGCTGTGTTGCTATCGCATTCATTGCTTCGCCCTTAGGGCGAAACTGTGACATTTTTTTTTGTGAGGATGCCACTGCTGTGAGGATGCCACGATGTGGTTGCCTCAGTATTTCATGCGTGGTGGTGTGCTTTTATAGCGATAGCAATTATATAGACACTCCAAAGCGGATTTCTGCCGTCGTCGTCGCCGTCGCCGTGAGGTTCCGTATGACGTCAACGGCGACGAAATTGTCGCCGCGCTCCGGATGCTGTATGTGCGAGTGGAAGGGCGCGAGCGACGCGCGCTTTCACGGGGAACGAACGCACGTCGGAGAGCAAACGCGCGTTCTGCGCCGGGCTCCCTTAAGGGCTGCAGAAGTAGGCGTCTCTTTCCTCCTTTACAATCACCTATATGTAGAGCAAACGCGCCTTCTTCCGACGCGTGAAAGGCCGTGGGGGGGAAGGGAGGCGACGTTTAGCTGCGGCACCAAGTGCCTATTTATATCAGAGGCTCCGGCAACAGTCACCAACGCCGCACGCATTTTGTGCGAACGCGGGCAAAACGCCGACGGCGTCGGCAACAGATCTGCGTGTTTCCGGTGCTGCTGCATGTCCAAGTTTATACAGCTGATAAAGCTACTATCATTACTCCGTATAGCTCTCTACAAATTTGCTATCGCAAGTGATGCTTCGCCTTTCAGGTGAAACTGCGACAACTTTTTTATATAGCGGCCGTGCTAATAGCATCAATGCATCCATCTATACATCCATCCAAATACCGAAAAACACCCATTGTAATATATATTGACACAAGGTGCCTTCAAATCTCGTGCGCCGGCTATCTCCTACGCCCGTCCATGTGTTTGCGGCTACGTACGAAAGATAGCAGCAGCGAAGCGGCCAACACGTGCTCACAAGGCACGTGCGATCGGAGCAAGGTGTCATCAGCGCGGGGCACGAGGAAAAAAGAAGACGTGTGGAACGCTTGCGCGGTATGATTTCAAGCCCTTCACGACTTAGAGAAAGCAGCCCGGACGCACGGCGACTCGGACCCAACGAACTGACTCCTGTTCACCAACGCAGCAGTCGTCGCCTACGTGGTGAGCCCCCCGAGTTTTAGGGGCGAAGCTCCTTAGGCTGTGGGTCGTTCCCTCCTCTGTAGTAGTAGTAGTAGTAGTATGTAGCCACCTGTAGTTTTATGAAGTGTTCACTAGATGGCGTTCCGCTTCCACTTCCGATTCCACTTTGCGCGCGTTCGGTGCGAACGCGGGCAAAACACCGACGGCGTCGACAACAGTTCTGCGCGTTGCTGGTGCTGCTGCATGTACAAGTTTATACAGCTGATAAAACTACCTTCAGTCTGGCTGCTTCGCATACTACGGGAAGATGGTGTAATTTTCACTCTCGTTCCCGACGCGCGCTCTCTTTATCTCTCGTCCGTAGCTGTGGTTTACCCGAATGATCCCCCGGTGCTTCGCCCACTCATCATCATTCACTTCGCGGATATGCTGTGATTTTTTTCCCCTTTACCGGATTCTATCTGAGCGTCAACAGCTGCTAACGGAAACGCTACCGAGATGACAACACAAGTCACGTCAACTCACATCGTAGTGAATCCACCGATGACGCCAGAGCATTTCCATGGCGACACATTTGATGACGTAGAAGACTTGCTGGAACGCTTTGAGTGCGTCGCAGAGTTCAACGAATGGAGCGAAGAGCGCAGACTGCGAAACGCTTACTTCGCGTTAGAGGACAGCGCAAGAACGTGGTTTGAAAACCACGAAGCGACGTTTGTGTCGTGGGATGCTTTTCGAAGGGAGTTGCTTGCGACTTATCCGAGTACAGACCGCAGGGAGAGGGCCGAAGCTGCCCTACAAGCAAGAAACCAGCGCAACAATGAAAGCGTGGCCATGTAGGTGGAAGACATGTCCCGCCTATTCCGCCGAGCTGATCTGAACGTGAGCGAGGACAAGAAGCTTCGCCATCTAATGCGGGGCGTAAAACAGGAGCTGTTCGTAGGGTTGGCGCAGCCCACCGCGCACCGTCGCAGAGTTTAGCTCTGAGGCTACAACAATGGAAAGAACGTTGCAACAGCGATCAAGGATGTACAACCGAGAAATGAACATCACCTCTGTAGACGCAGTTCCAGCAGTCTTCGGAAACAGCGTCGAATTCATACGGGAGCTCGTGCGATCAGTTGTGCGAGAAGAGCTTCAGAGGCTACGGCTTGACCAAAGCGCTCCAACGCCCTCTTCACTGGCAGACGTGGTTCGAGAAGAGGTCAGACAGGTAATCCGAAAACCACGGCTCAGTGCACAGCCCCAAGCGCCATTACTGCGCCAGCCGAGCGTCTCATATGCCGGTGTGCTGCGGCTAACTCCCGGGCGTACTGACGTGGCAGCCACTACCTCTATGAACAACCCGATGCCTCGAAATACGCTGCCGCCAGCCGAGAGAAGATTTAGGAAGGCTGATGTATGGCCCACTTCTGACCGAATACCTCTTTGCTACCACTGTGGTGATGCTGGGCACCTCTACCGAATGTGCCCCTATCGCCAGGCAGGTCTCCGTAGCTTTCCGGTAAATGCACGTTGCCCTCGAAATGGTGAGCGTCCACTCGAAATCGAAGAATACCTGTCGACTCGTGAAAACTTCCCATACACCTCTCAGCAACACCAACCTCGATCAACAGCACCGTTGAGGCATCGGTCACCGAGCCCCCGTCCGTCATCAAGCTTCCCAAGACGCCGTCCACAAAGCCCGCGTCGGGAAAACTAGACTCAGCGACCTGGGGAGGTAAGGCCGCTGCCGACGCGAAAACAGAAGAACCTCCATCGACGACTCCGAACGACGACGAGGGACTCAGAGATCAGTGCCGTAATAGCGACGTCGCTTCCGATTTACGTGTGTTTGTTGACGGTTACGAAGTGAATGCGTTAGTGGACACAGGTGCAGATTACTGGGTAATAAGTAGTGAGCTTGCCAGGAAACTGAAGAAAGTGCTGGCTCCTTGGAAAGGGCCGCAAGTACGCACTGCGGGAGGACACCTCATCGACCCGACGGGCAAGTGCACGGCTAGAATAGGAATACGAGGCTTCATTTACGTCGCTAGCTTTATTGTGCTTTCCGAGTAGCTCAAGAGACTTCATTATTGGCATGGACTTCTTGCAGGCTAACGGTGCCGTAATCGACTTGCGGGAATCACGGGTTTCCTTTTCAACGAGGCACGCTCTCGCACCATTTGACACCGAAGAAAAATTCGACGCCCTCTGCATTGCTGACGACGACGTGATGGTTCCTCCGAGATCCAGCATAGCTGTTGCAGTAAGGAGCAACGCGTTTAGTGACTACGGAGGCATTGCAGACAGCAACGCCAGACTCTTGCTCGAAAAAGGCGTCTGCATGGCAAGAGGCCTTGTTAAGCTACGTGGCGGATATGCCAACGTTTTCCTCACTAATTTTGGAAATGAGGTGCAACATGTCGCGAAGGGAACCGTTATTGCAAGCCTTAATAACTTCGTCGAAGTTACGGGCCTGAGCATTCCCGAGATTGCACTATCGAATTCCCAAGATGTGGATTCTGTCCTTGCATCAATCGACATCGAACCAGGTCTATTGCCCGGACAGAAGGAGCAAATAGAGAACCTCATAAGAGAATTCGCCGAATGCTTTTCAACTTCATCCAAGGTCCGACGTACATCTATCGCCAAACATCGGATAATTGTCGATGAATCAGTGAGGCCTATTTGCCAGAATCCCTACCGAGTGCCGCCAAAAGAGAGAGAAGCCATCGGAAGTCAAGTTAAGGAAATGCTTAAAGACGACGTAATTCAGCCGTCGGCAAGTCCGTGGGCGTCGCCTGTGGTACTTGTAAAGAAAAAGGACCAGACCTTGCGCTTCTGCACCGATTACCGGAAGCTGAACGCCGTCACAAAGCGGGATGTTTACCCACTTCCAAGAATCGATGACACTCTAGATAGACTACGAGATGCAAAATTTCTTTCCTGCCTGGACCTCAAAAATAGGTACTGGCAGATAGAAGTGGATTAACGAGATCGCGAAAAGACCGCATTTGTGACGCCAGATGGACTATACGAGTTCAAAGTACTTCCGTTTGGTCTTTGTTCTGCCCCTGCAGCATTTCAGCGGATGATGAAATCACCGGTCTGAAATGGCAAACCTGTCTCGTTTATCTTGACGATGTCGTGGTTTTTTCTGCTACCTTCGAGCAGCATGTAGAACGACTGCGGGCTGTGATGAAAGCCATTAGATCAGCAGGTTTGACGATAGAAATGGGGTTTCGGCTTTCACGAGCTCCTTTTCCTTGGCCATGTCGTCAGTTCAGATGGCATTCGCCCAGACCCTGAGAAGACTACGGGAGTTAAGAAATTCCCAAAACCAACTCACAAAAAGGCCGTTAGGCGATTCTTAGGACTATGCGCCTACTACAGACGCTTCGTCAAAAAATTTTTCAAGGATTGCCGAACCACTAACGCGGCTAACAAAAGAAGACATGCCTTTCGTCTGGTCGAGTGAACAGGAGAATGCCTTCAATGAACTACGAACGCGTCTTCAGAATCATCCAGTTCTTGCGCATTTCGACGAGGAAGCCGAAACTGATATCCACACAGACGCAAGCAATTTGGGCCTCGGAGCTGTCCTCATTCAGTGGCAAAATGGAGAGGAACGAGTCATTGCATATGCTAGTCGAACTCTTTCGAAGGTTGAGGTGAACTACTCAGCGACAGAAAAAGAATGCCTCGCGGTGATATGGGCCATCAGCAAGGTTGAGACCATACTTATATGGCAGACCATTTCGAGCTATCAGCGACCATCATTCGTTGTGCTGTCTGGCGAATCTCAAAGATCCATCTGGACGGCTTGCAATATGGAGCTTGCGGCTGCAGGAATACGATATAACGGTCGTATACAAGTTCGGTCACAAGCACAGTGATGCTGATTGCTTGTCGCGTGCACCGATCGAATCCATGGAATCTACACATGATGAAGATGTACAGGATTGTCCGTTCCTAGGAGCTGTGACATCGTCGCAAATGGCGCAGCATCAGCAGTCTGACGCGGAGTTACGTCTGCTCATTGATCACCTAGAAGGACGCACTGTCGACAGTCCACGAGCGTTTGTGTGCAACTTGTCGTCGTTCGCTCTGAGGAATAGCGTCCTGTACAAAAGAAATTTTGAACGTAGTGCAGAGACATTTCTGATCGTTATTCCTTCAAAGTTACGACCAGGGATATTGGAAGCGGGCCACGATGACCCATCAGCAGGACACATAGGAGTGAGCAGAACATTCGCACGCATCCGCACGAAGTATTACTGGCCAAAGTTGTTGAATTCCGTGCAACACTATGTGAGAACCTGCCGGGATTGCCAAAGACGTAAAACGCCACCATTGAAGCCAGCGAGTCTCCTACAACCCATACAGCCACCGGAAATTCCATTCGTAAAAGTGGGAATGGATTTACTTGGCACCTTTCCTACATCGTCGTCAGGAAAGCGATAGATCGTAGTTGCGACGGACTACCTAACTCGATATGCTGAGACAGGGTCTCTTGTTAAGGGAACGGCCATTGAGGTAGCTGAATTTTTTGTCACTCACATAGTGCTACGGCATGGCGCTCCTAAAGTTTGATCACGGACCGAGGAAGCATATATTACTGCCCATTTGACACAGTCCATTATGAAACTGACGCACACTAGTCACAGAAAAACCACCGCATATCATCCGCAGGCAAATGGACTAAGTGAACGACTCAACAGAACGCTGACCGATATGTTATCAATATACGTGGACATGGAGCACCGAACATGGGACAATATTCTACCATACGCAACGTTTGCGTACAATACCGCAATGCAAGAGACGACTCGAGTGACACCTTTCCAACTCGTTTTTGGCCGGACCGTCACCACGCCGTTATATGCAATGCTACCTGTAGATGAAACCTCCGAAAATGACCATGATATCAGCGACTTCACAGAAAGAGCTGGAGAGGCACGGCAGCTGGCTCAACACCGCATTCAACAGCAACAGCAAACCGACGCAAATCGATACAACTTGCGACGAAGAGACGTCCAGTACGCACCTGGAGACAGGGTATGGGTGTGGACTCCTGTACGGATGCGCGGCCTATCCGAAACGCTTCTTCGTCGTTATTTTGGCCCGTACAGGATAATTCGCCGACTTAGCCCCTTGAACTACGAAGTTCTTCCAGAAGGTCAGATAACCTCATCACGACGGCGGCATCGCACCGAAGTCGTTAATGTCGTCCGCATGAAATCTTACTACGACAGACAATAACTGCTTTGACCAACAAGCATTGCGAATGACAGCGTGGAAACTACCGCCTGCTGTAAGAGCATCGGGACGATGCACTCTTGGAAGGGGGACAATGACACAAGGTGCCTTCAAATCCCGTGCGCCAGCGATATCCTGCGCCCGCCCATGTGTTTACGGCTACGTACGAAAGATAGCAGCAGTGAAGCGGCCAACACGTGCTCACAAGGCACGTGCGATCGGAGCAAGGTGTCATTAGCGCGGGGCACGAGGAAAAAAAGACGTGTGGAACGCTTGCGCGAAGACTGTGTACGTTGGAGCGAGACTCTCGCTTAGCTGTTTGTCGGGCACAAGTTCGCCCAACGTTAGCTAATTGAAGTACTCAACTGTGCGTTACAATATTATATAGGGCACTAAAGTTCTTCCTCTATCACCAAAGCTGCTCATATCTTCTCGTACGTTCTTTGCAATGTTATTCCTGGGAATTTTGAGAATGACGGCCCAGAAACAAATGTCATAAAACAAAACACCAACAGCGTATGTCTTTTATGTTAAATCTTCTCAGAAGGAAATATTAAAAGTGCGAAAGAATAACAGAATATCGGCCAATGCAAGAAGCGGCGTTTCTACCAGAAAGCTGCGCCTCATGCATAGCGTTCGCGGCCGGCGTTTCCCAGTAAACATTACGGTTACATAAGCTGCAGCTGCCGGGAAGCGTGGGAAGCAGTCAGGGATCTTTGAATGCAATCGTGTTCCACTTTTAAGAGGAAGCTTTACTTCGGGCCCAACTCCGATGCCGCCCATTAAAATACGTGCAAAACACAGAAACGCTTTTCTGAGATAACCACTGGGCCGAGTTTAATAAATGTTCTTGAATTTTAGAGAGAAAGTTATATTCTAGGATTCTAAGGTGGATGACCAGCGAAGCTGTTTAGCACACGACACCGACATGACACAGAATGTTGAAAGGTACAACAACCCTTACAGTGCACGCGTCCGCTTAGCAGGATCCCGCACATTGCCGATCGTGGACAAGTCGTTGTCAAACCACAGCCGATCACACACCCTACAAACTGTCTGTCCCTTTTGAATTCAGCGGATGCTCCATTAATGTTTTCTAATTTACCAGCATGGTACGTGCTGCTTCTTGTGATGCGTTCTCCGGCCCGCGACGTTGGTCGTCATGTCTGACTTGCCGCCTGCGTTTGGCATTTTCTGCGCGATCTTCATTGGTGTTTGCGGCCCCGCGATTGCACTCTCGCATCTGTTCTCCCCATCGCTCCTCATAGGCGCGTTGCTCCGCGGGAACCCCGACTATATGCGGCCTCCCCATTACGACGGCAGAAGAGAAGTGAAATTCAAAATGAATAAAGACTTAGAGATTGACTCCAACCAAATAAGGAAATTTACTAGCCCGACGTTTCGGAACCAATTCGGCTCCTTCTTCGGGGGGTATTCTTCGGAGGTGGCGGTCTGCCGCTTTTAAAAGGTCCGTCGTAACAAAGGAGAGGAAGGGGGGGGGGGGGAGAGCGTAAGGCTGCGGAGACACTTGGCAGGGCACCTGTTCTAGACAGACAAAATAGGTGGTGGGGGTGGGGTGGGGGGGGGAGGCTTTCGGCGTCGCTGGTCGGCTGGGTTGACCGATGCTGGGCGCCCTTTAGTCGCGGGAATGCGTTGACGACGGACAGGGGGGGGGGGGACGAGTTGTTTTGGTGTTGCTGACCTGAGCGGGGGTTCCTTTCTTCCGTTCGTCGCGTCTGCAAGGCCATGAACATACAAAGAAGGAAGAGTGCCCTTCACGCGGTTTATATTACCCGCCGTGTTCTGAATGTGCCAAGACTCGAGTAGTAGCCTTTTTCGCCAGTTTGTCTCTGTTTGAAGGATTTGGGTTTCTTGGAAAGAAATCTTGGGGTCGGCGTCTTCGGAATGTTCGGCGACGGCGCTGCGTATTCGGTTGAATGTTCTGACGTCGTTTTCATGTTGTCTGATTCTTTCTTTTAGATTTTTGGTTTCCCCGATGTACGACGCCGGACAGTCGGCACAGCTGATATTATAGACGACGCCTTGAGCTTTTTCTTTTGGTGGACGGTCTTTTGGTTTAGGAATGAGGATATTCGAAGTGTTCATCGGTTTATGCGTGACTTTGAGGCCTTCTTTTTACAATATTCGGCTGAGAGCTTCGCTGGTACCTTTGACGTATGGGATGGACACTCGTTTCTGTGGTCGAGGGGGAGTCAACGGTTGGAGGTCTCGTAGTTTGTTTTTTCTTTTTTGTTGTCGGGTTGTTTTTCGAATGAATTCCGTTGTATAGCCGTTCCTTTTGAGTTCGTTGAGAACCGTTCTCCTTTCTTTCTTTTGATCTGATTCCAATGTGCAATGAGTTTCGACTCTTTTCAATAAAGAATTTACGACCGATGCCTTGTGGTTTGCCGGATGGTTGGATACGAAGTGTAGGTAGCGGCCTGTGTGGGTTGGTTTTCGGTAGACTGAGAATTTTAGATTGCCGTTGGTTCGTGTAACTTGTACATCTAGGAATGGTAACGATCCGTTTTGTTCGCGCTCCGACGTGAACTGTATATCCGGGTCTATGGAATTTAAATGGCTCTGCAGGTTTTCGACTTGCGACTCCTCCACGATACAGAAGCAGTCATCCATGTACCTGAGGAAAACTTTTGGCTTCGGGGAAAAAGTACTCAGAGCTCTGTCTTCGATATTTTCCATAGTTAGGTTAGCCATGGTGACGGAAATTGAGGCCCCCATGGGAGTTCCTTTCACCTGCTTGTAGTAGCTGCCTCGGAAGGTGAAGTAGGTATTAGATAGGCATAGCTCGAGAAGGCGGCAGATCTCGTCTACACTCAAGGGGGTTCTCTCGTCGAGTGTGTCGTCGCGTTCAAGGGCATCCCTTGTTGCGGATATAGCTAACTGAATGGGTACTCTGGTGAACAAAGAGATCACATCAAAAGAGACCAGGCATTCATCATCTTCGAGGCGTACATTTGATATGAGCTTGATGAAATTTTCGGGGTTGCGCACGCGGGATGCTGTCCTTCCGGTGAGTGGTGATATAATCTGGTGCAAGTATGTGGATAGTGATCGAAGTGCGGAGCATGAAAAGTCTACGATTGGCCGTAAGGCCGTAAGACCGTCCACCAAAAGAAAAAGCTCAAGGCGTCGTCTATAAAATCAGCTGTGCCGACTGTCCGGCGTCGTACATCGGGGAAACCAAAAATCTAAAAGAAAGAATCAGACAACATGAAAACGACGTCAGAACATTCAACCGAATACGCAGCGCCGTCGCCGAACATTCCGAAGACGCCGACCACAAGATTTCTTTCCAAGAAGCAAAAATCCTTCAAACAGAGACAAACTGGCGAAAAAGGCTACTACTCGAGTCTTCGCACATTCAGAACACGGCGGGTAATATAAACCGCGTGAAGGGCATTCTTCCTTCTTTGTATGTTCATGGCCTTGTCGATGCGACGAAGGGAAATAAGGACCCCCCGCTCTAGGTCAGCAACACCAAAACAACTCGTCCCCCCCCCCCCCCCCCCCCCTGTCCCTCGTCAACGCATTCCCGCGGCTAAAGGGCACCCAGCATCGGTCAACCCAGCCGACCAGCGACCACTGATCTCCACTATAATTTGCTGGATGCCGCATCGCCGCTCACCGCGGCGGGCGCAAGTGAAGTCACCGGAAGTTAGGAGACGCCCGGCGGCTTGTCCCGGAAGGAGGTGTCTGCTGCCTTTACCAGTGCGCGTTTTAAGGGGATCAAGCTGCGTTAGAATGTTTTTTTTTCATTCTTTTTTGCGCAATAACAGTTATTCCTTTTTTCTTCTGTCAGGAACATGCCTTTTTGCCAGTCTGAGCCTGTATTCTTGTAATTTTATTTACTTAAAATAATAATATTGATGACGAGCGTTCGAGTGTCCATCATTCACAATAGCGACGCGATCGGCGCGGGATTCCAGCTTTGGAAAGCAGCTGCATAGAATTACGTGAAACATGTCATCACATCAGGAACTTTCGATTGCAGTAGGGATGTCTCAGGATCGATCGCGATTGGGCTCGCGCAAAACGGCCAACCACATTCGAGAAATTCGTTCCCGATCACGCTTGAACGCGATCGAATATGCTCGGCTACTTATGCGCCAGCAAGGAAACATTTCCCATATTGGATATGTGCTCTAAATTCCGCTTTGCTATTTTCAGACGGAGTTTATGTGTGCTCGTGACTGATATAGCCAGTTTACAGTGCATGGTGTTATAACTCCTCACTGATGTCCTTCCTTTAACACATAGCAAACACGGAGTGGTGAATAACAAAAAGTTTGGTGAAGAAAACTCATGCGCATTTATTTCAAATAATATGTTAACTCTATTAACGGTGCAAGGATATGGTACAAAGGATGCAGGCTAATGCACAAAACATCTTGTTTGCTATTAAAAAAAAAGCCGGCAGATCCCACGCCATGTGGGAATCGATGTTATGCGAAGCAGTGTGCGGGGAGCCTACAACGTAAACGAAACGACCATGAGAGCACCAAGACGTAGGCGGCTCTTTCATGACCTACATGACACGCATGTCATGAGTCCTCGGGAGTCCCTTTAGCTACACCTAAGAGACCTTAAGGTGAAAGCCATAGTCATGCTTATGACTATGACTTCGGCCATCAAGCTTTAGCCTTTTCCTTCACTTAGTACCACATCCGAACACATTCCGTTGGTTTTTGAGTGTTGATTTTTTTTCGCTGAGTCATCGTCATTTTTGCTGAGCCATGCTCATGGCTGACTTCTACCAGCTCCCTTTAGTGTTTCCTTCACTTAGTACCCACGTCGGAACCCGTTTCAGTGGTTTTTGAGTGTTATTCTTTTCGCTGGGTTATTGTCATGACCTACATGACACGCATGTCATGACATTTGTGTCATGACCTATCACTTATGTTCGTCATACACTCCTGTCCTACTATGCAGATTTTGGTACCGACCAAGTTAACGAAACGACCATGAGCGCACCAAGACGTAGGCGGCTGTTTCATGACCTACATGACACGCATGCCATGACATATCATTTATGTTTGTCATATAATCTTGTCATAGTATGCAAACTTTGGTACATACCAAGTTAACGAAACGACCTCATATGAGAGCACAAAGACGTATGCAGCTAGATAGACAGATAGATAGATACTGTCAAAGTAGCAAATGTTCACCAAGGAATGCTTCGCATAAAAAAAAATTCTGGAATCTTTCTTTGTGCACACACTTCAGCAATGCTGATGACTACTGGTTGTGAAAAAGAAAGTTAAAATGAATTGAACATCGTAGGGACAGCATCAGGTCATAGCCGCGTTCGTGCTCGCGTGCGGTCGAAGCACGACTCCGCGAAGTGGTCGCTACAAAGGCTGCTTCCCGGTGATGGCCTCCACTTGTCTCGCCTTAAGTTTGCAACCCATCGACTGCAAAAATCTCTCCGAGACCACGGGAACCTCTGCATAAAATGAACCAACTTGTAGTGCCTGTGGTTTGCAGTGTTGGGATGCACGCCGAAATGCCAGCGGTACAGCCTTGGTTTTACGCAACGCACAATGCAAATTACACTGATTTGAAAAATGCTTACGCGTGAAACATTTTTCCAAAAGACTTCTCCGGCCTGCGTGTGCAATTCACGGCACAACAAGCAGGCATTTTTGGGCAGAAAAAGAAAACACGTCGAGCGCATGCGAGCTGCAAAGCGATGCGAAGCCGCAAACGGCCGACTTCCGGGACAAGGCCTATCACTTCCGGTAGCTTCAGTTGCGCGCGCTCGAAGCGCCATCCAGCCCCCTATAGTACAGATCAGTGCCAGCGACACCGAAGCCCCCCCCCCCCCCCCCCACCACCTCTTTTGTCTGTCTAGAACAGGTGCCCTGCCAAGTGTCTCCGCACCTTACACTCCCCCCCCCCCCCCTCCTTCCTTTCCTTTGTTACGACGGACCTTTTAAAAGCGGCACACCGCCACCTCCGCAGAATACCCCCTGAAGAAGGAGCCGAATTGGTTCCGAAACGTCCGGCTAGTAGTAAATTTCCTTATTTGGTTGGAGTCAATCTCTAGTCTTAATCAATTTTCCCAACCAGACAGGTAATTCTGTCGAAATGTTTAGCTTCAATTCAAAAAGGAGAACGGCAACTTGTCTTTCTGGGTTTTATAAACTGACACTTGTCGTACGAGCTGTGACACGAGCGCGTTCACGCTGAAGTGCCAGCTGTGGAAGAAGGCGACGACGAGCGCATTCGCGCGGGACCTGAGCTTTTGCTTACGCACATGAAAAATCCACGGAACCTTAGACATAAACAGCTTCCCTGTAAAAAATAGACGCGCGAAGTTTAGAAACTGCAGTTCTGCACCTAGAACAGACATTGCTGTTCTGTAAACTGCATTCATTGGAGCATCCAGAGCTGACGAATTTGATATGTCTATTTATATCTTACGTGAATGTACCACATTGCTTACAAAGTTTTTGCAAAAGGTCTACTCACGCATAAGTGGTGTACTTCAGAGCCATGTATGTTGTAGAAATTTTGTTCGCTTTAGATGTACTGTTAGGTGCAGTTTACAGAATAGCGATGTACTATTAGGTGCAGTTTACAGAATAGCGATATCATTTTTCATTGCCGATTCAGAGAGTTTCGTTTCCTGATTTTTCGTTTTCTGAAAATATTTATTAAAAATTGATGACATAAATAAAAAATTTGCAACCAACAGTTACTATATTTTAATCTTTTGTTTTAAAAGGCCCCTAAACCACCTCAGATATTTTTTGAACACTTCAAGTAAACCCGCGCATGGAGTTCAGAATGCCCTCACGATCAACTATGCCAAACGCTGCAGCGCTACGCGCCGCGGGCGCGCCACAGAAAAAAAAAAAATGCCGTCATCCTTTTCTGGCCTTTCTGGTATCCCCAGCGCTCGTCACGATGTCACCAGCACCGTTACTAGATTACTTTGCCTATAGTAACGTTGGTCACCAGGGTACATCTGGTGATGTCAACGGCGGTGACGATGTCCATTGGTCGAACAAGACCCTACGACTTCCGGTTTGTCTGCTAGCAGGTACGCGCGCTCCCTGCTCTGCCTTGTCGTGTTGCTCGTTTGTGCGCACTTGCGAATCGGTAATTACAGCCCGCAACGCAAGTGCCAAATCGCTCACATTCCATCACAGTCATGTTTAGCGGTCTGATTAGCTGCGCGAATAGAGTCCGATGGTGTTGGCCTTTCTACATATGCACGCAACACAGGGTCCATAGCGGCACGCTTCGCGTGAGCACGGCAGCAACAGCGGGTAGCCTAGAAACGCTGAGTCGCGGCTACGGCCCGTGCACGTTACCGGCACGGTAACTCGCCGCACGCCGTTTGCCATTCGCGGGCCGCCGTTCGACGGCGGTTTTGCTCGCGAACGGCGAGATTTCCTTGCCGTACGTAGAGAGGATGAGACCGGGACTCATTTGTGCGGCAGCCTCACCGCCGCTGATCGCTCGACGGCGCCGATATCTTCGCTAGGCCTTTTCTGGTTCCCTTCAAAGCTAAAACGGACGGCGCTTCGAAATGAAATATCGACGTTCACAAGCCGCAATATTTTCTTATCGTTGTTATCGCTCTTCGCAATAATTGTACACAAAGAAGAAAAATACGGTGATAGCAGGGGCGCCGTCGGCTGCGACGCGAGCACGGCCGAGCCGGTCGTCTCCCGTCGGTAGCTGGGCACTGCAGCTGAGCTCGACAACTATCGGAGCTCTCGTTCATGTTTAACGTTTGATAGTGTATGTCGTTTTTCATAAAATGTACTATTTATGCATCGCTTTATCTAGCAGAAATTATTGTGCTTGGAACAGAAGCAGCAGCCGATGTTTTCGTCGCCGGTGGCGGAGGTGCGCAGCTTCGCGGTCGTCGATTGGCCCGTTGATCGTGCTGCGGGCGGTGCGCCGGCCGAACTGCCGTCTACTTTGGACACCTTTCGCGCGGCAGACGTTCTACGGCACTGGAGGCCGATTCGCCGTCAGTATATTTGCCTCTGGCGTAGACGTACGTGCCTTCACCGAAAGTGAACAGTGTTTTGTGAAGCGCGTTGGCGATGACGTATGTCACGTGACATTTGGAGGAGCACTCGGCGAGGAGGAGAGACCAGCCGACGAGGAGAGTAGTGAAGGAAAGAGCGAAACGAGCGAGGGCCGTGTTTCGATAATCAAACGCGTCTATCTCCACTATTGCGGCACCATTTCGAAAAATTCTCCCGCTACGTGTTCGTTGTAGACTCATGCACAACTGCAACACCACAACTAAATTTAGACCTTTGGGTGGTTTAGGGGCCCTCTAAATCCAACAAACGTCATCAAATTTGGAGCGGTAGTTGCCGAGAAAAACGATTTATCCTGTTCCTTGTATTTAGGTATAGGAGCCCCCGAGGTAAAGCTTCCTCTTAAAGGCGGAGCTTAAGCGAGCTCCAAATTCTTGGAGGGTTCCTGTTAGACTTCGGGCACGACACGCCTGCGTTATTGGACCCTGGCAAGGTGAGTAATTTCGTTTGAGAGCCTGCGCTGCATTTCAAGCAAGTTAGGCTTAGGTCATGGCACCGAGCGTTCTGGCGCAGTTAGCTATGAACAGCTCGGCCGTTGTGGCTAGTTAATTTGGCCTGTACTGAATCGTACTAGGGACATGTTTGTGACGCTTTATATGGGCCCCAACATTATTGCAACTTATTTCGGTACTTTTGGGGATAATTTTTGGGCAAGCTGCCCGCGCAGGACGTTGTGACGCAGTTAGCGAAAGACTGGTCGGCACTGTGGCGCAGTTAGTTTATTATTGGTTGTGTTCGCATTCACTCTTGAGGGCCCAAGCTTGTGATGCCGAAGCTAAGCTGTGCTCCCGTACCTGCTGTGACAGCAGGCGTGGATACCAAGTCAGGCACGGGATCTCCTACATCCCATGCACCTCCGGTGTGGTTTATGCCTTTCCTCTCTCATGCGGAAAGACTTACATCGGGCAGACAGGGCGATGTATCAATGAGCGACTTAGAGAACACGCGCAAAAAGTAACTAATAATGCAGACAAAGGTGCACATCTTGTTGCCCATCTTAATTCTTGCCATTAGCCCAATTGTGCACCGTGATATTATGAAACGTCGATTCTCGGCAGAAGGACACATGAACACACGTGGCTAACCCTGTAAGCTTCCGACAGAAAGAAAAAAGCAGATTACTTTATTAGTGATCCCTATACTCGGCTGAACATAATTTCTTATGCAGACGCCTGTAGTAAGTGGCTCTGGTGTGACATGCGTATTTATATGTCATGTGTTGCGTGCGCATGTGTGGTTAAGGGTATATATAATTATGCTTATCGTAAGAAGAATAAAGCAGTTGTCAGTCAGCGCCAGTGCTTGTCTCGTC
Source organism: Dermacentor silvarum (assembly GCF_013339745.2). Taxonomy (NCBI): domain Eukaryota; kingdom Metazoa; phylum Arthropoda; class Arachnida; order Ixodida; family Ixodidae; genus Dermacentor; species Dermacentor silvarum. The sequence continues at coordinate 211,808,842 of NC_051157.2, read as the reverse complement.
TCTTCTTTGTGGTTTATCCTGGGTATTTCCGCAGAATTTTTTTTCACCTTAAAGTAATAAGTACCAACTAGCCCCAGCCGACGTTTTATTGGTGTACCCTGGTGTAGGGCGGGAAACCGAACTCGGAGGAGCGAGCGAACGGAACTGACGGGAAACCACCACGCACAGAGGAGCGGGCAAAGGCAGCGAAGGAGGGTGCGACGCGTAGCCCCTTAGTGGACGGCGCACGATGCGCACCTTACTGCACCCCTCCAGCGATTACGTGGGAGCATGTAACGAGCGCCAGCGCGCAGCTGGCATGCGCGAGCGAGTGAAGCAGCAGGTGCGCGCTGGGAGAGAAGTGAGAGAGAAGGGAGTGACGTCACCCCTAGGCTGTGTTAGGCAGGCGTTCACTCTGAATCAGGTAATGTGTAGCTCTAATTAGCTTGTTTTAGTGCGATAGCAATTATATGGACACTCCAAGCGAATTTCTGCCACCGTCGTCATGAGGTTCCGTAGAATCTCCAACGGCGCTAAAACCGTCACCGCGCACCGTACGCTGTGTATGCGTATGGCAGCGTGCGAAGGTGAGCCGGTAACCGTAGCTTAATCTCGCGCACGCGAGAGGAAGGCGGCCGGAAAGCGCCCGGTCTTCGATCGCTCACGTGGCGCGGAGGCGACAGAGACGTGGCAGTAGGGAGCGCGGTTTGCTCCTGTGGTTGCTGCTGACGGAGCTGCTGCGCAGGCGCTGTATCTTGAAAGCGATCTGCTATGTGGCCGAAGTGTGCGCCCGCGGGCGCCTCATCTTCAAAGCGATCTGCGATGGGTACAAATTAGCGTGTACTAGAATTCGGTTGAGTGGGACGAGCGGCTGGGGCGGCGCATGCTTTGCAATGAGGCGCCCGACGTGTACAAACACTGTGCCGGCGCTGCGATCGAAGTGGATTGGGCCGCATGAAGGTCGCGCCGTTGGAAACTGCTGGCGATACTGCTCGGCAGGGTCATTCGTACTACTTCGCACGCTGGTATTTGCGTTCAGACCGATCGAATGGTGTTCATAATTGCATATGACATGTATTTATACCTTAAGAATAAATTTCTTTCATTTCTCTTCCTTAGTTTATTTTATTCTTTAATGCCGCTCGGTGATTGCGTGTGCATTGCGGCCGCAGTGTCGGCTTTCATTCTACTATGTTATTTATTGCACGGTTCCCTTCGGAGAACAAATATTTTTCTAGTTCTTTAAGCAGCATGTACCTCTCGTGTGTATTGTTGCGCATATAGTTTTCCATCAGTAGGTCTTGCGAAACGCAGACAGAGAAATATATGTAACCTTCCTGCTTGCCGCTTCAAACAAGTAAAGCATATCTGCCCCATCCGGCGGCTTCTCTACTCCGATTTACGGGAAGCATTGTTATATATATATATATATATATATATATATATATATATATAGTGTGTGTGTGTGTGACACGAGCAGGAGGTTGCGGACGTAGAACAGCATGGTCGCCCGAACACTGCCTTTATATCTTCATATTCATCTTTCACTACTAATGCACGGTACCGTCCTTGTGTGGTTCGTTACACACTTCTCCCTCCCCCCGAGAGAGTCGTAGGTACAGGGGCGGATGATACCCTCTTAATCTCCTCACATGAACGTTTTCAGTGTGGCAGTCCGGTGACGCCTAGAAGAGCTCAGGTGGCCGAGGCTGGCTGTTGCACTCCGGACGACATATCCATGCTCCGATGAAGAAAGGTATGGACACACAGCAGCCGTGGGAACTCGGATGTGGTTGCGACTTCCAGACACACGGTGTACCCTGCTCGAACGTGTGGTGGACTGGGTCGTTGCGGCGACGTCTCTGTTGGTCTGGTTTGCCAAGAAAGTGCCCCTGTCTTTTCCGTCGTAGTGCACAGCATTGTCGCAGGAATCCTTGGCGTGACGGCAATACTGATAGATGGCGCTGAACATGCGTTTGGCGACGTTCCTTTCTTACAAAACCCCGTATTCCTTGAGTTCGCCTTGGATTGAGTAGGCTTTGGCGTTGATGTCTTTCTTGTTGTCGCACCTGTGGAAATTTCGGTGACGGTCTTCGTCGCCTTCTGTTTCGAAGTTGGGGTTGCTGCCGTTGTTCTTGGAGTTGTTGATGCCGATGATGTGGCGACATTTGTTGAGGTAGCGCCTCTATGGAAATATGCCTTTGATTTCTTTCGCAAAACAAAGTGGGATCACTTGGTAGCCGGTAGCACTGCTCCTTTTTGTGGGGCTTGTCTGGTGGCAAGAGCGGTTTGCCAGGATTCTCAGAAGACCCTTTTGAGGCTGCTTGGATTTCATTCAGAATGGACGCTTCTGTAATTTGACAGTGCGTGATGCTGCTTGGCGCGTGCGAATCTTCTGAAGTGGCAGCGGTTTGCTGAGGTGTAGTATGCTGAAGAAAGCTTGAGAGTGAAGCAGCTTTATCTTTAGATTTAAGTGACTCCAAATTGTCTTCGCCTTGAAAGGTACGTGCATTCGTGCTGATGCTTGTATTCTGATTTCGTCTTGGCAGTAGGCAAGTTGCCTTCATTTCACCAGAAGAACTGATTGCGGCTGTATCTTCTCGATTCGTGTTGTTGATACAGAAGTTTGTGTCCATGCAGTTTCGAATTCCTGGCGATTGATCGCTGGAGGACGTCGCAGCGGATGTGGCTTGACCATGTTCTTCCAGAGAAGGGTCGTCTGTCTGAGATGTCGTGACATCGTGCTCAATCATGTAAGGCAAGCGCTGCTGAGAAGAGTCGTGTGACTTGAAAGTGCGCAGTGGCTCGCGCATTCGATATGAGTGATGGAATGCGTCAGAATCGCCAATGGCGACATGAGCACTGCAGCGTGCTGAAGGCGTACGTATGGTTGAATGATGTGCCGTTGTCAAACCTGGTTCAGAGTTGAGTTTCGAAGCAACGAATTCACGTGCATTTCGCTTAGTGCACAATGGCTTTTCGTTTACTGGGAACGTCAAGTTGATGCTATGCGTGTGATTGCATGTCCTCTTCGCGGGAGAATCACGACAAGGACAACTCGCCGACGATCTTCTCATATGAGCCTGTTCATTAGTGCAACGTTGTGACTGTGCGTAACTGCATTCAAATTCCTGCTGCTGGTGAATTATGCAGGGCTCTTCATCATATTCTTTGAAGCGACTGATCATTTCATCTTTGTTTTCGTTCCATGATTCTTTATATTGTTACGTAGGAAGACGGAGACGAAAAGCTATATACAAGTATATTTACAAAGAAATGCGCCGCACTTGGCCAAGAAGCCACAGCCCGCAGTAGCCTCTAATCTTCGTCGTCGTCTTCACACTGCTCGCCTCTTCGTCAAGGCAAATACTGTTCCGTAGCACTACCCCCGGCGGCAAAAGCGCCGTCCCAGAGCGATTAAAGGCCGGACTCGGAAGCAGTGTAGTAGGCCTTGAGCCGTACTGACGTGCACGACATCACTAGATGCCAGAGTAGACGTCGAGGTCGAACTCACAGGTTCAATTTCGTACGTGAGTTCGACCTCGACTTCAGGTTCAATTTCGTACAGGCGTCACCTGGCGCAGCACGCGGTAGGGCCCTGTGTATCGCGAAAGGAGCTTCTCAGAAAGTCCGGCGTGACGAGAGGGCGACCACAGGAGCACGAGCGCACCAGGCGAAAACTGTACGTCATGGTGGCGGGCGTTGGACTGACGCTGCTGAGTGGTTTGCTGAGGCCGTCAGTCGAGTACGGGCAAGCTGGCGTGCATGGTCGGCGAGGGCGATGGCGTCGCGCGCACTACTCGCTTGTTGAGATCGCAGCAGGAGGAAGTGCCGTATCAAGGGGCAAGGTCGGTTCGCGACCGTACAGTAAATAAAATGGAGAAAATCCGGCGGTGTCGTGCCGGGAAGAATTGTACGCAAATGTGACGTAAGGAAGGGCAATGCCCCAGTCGTGGTGGTCCTTGGAAACGTACTTGGACAGCATATCGGTAAGGGTACGGTTTAACCGCTCCGTCAGGCCATTCGTTTGAGGACGGTATGAGGTAGTCAGCTTGTGTTGAGTGGAGCAGGAACGCACAATGTCGGCGATAACTTTCGACAGGAAGTTGCGACCACGGTCAGTAAGCAGCTGTCGCGGGGCGCCATGAACCAAGATAATGTCACGCAAGAGAAAGTCCGCGACGTCAGTGGCGCAACTGGTATGGAGAGCCCGCGTGATAGCGTATCGGGTGGCGTAATGAGTTGCGACGGCTACCCATTTGTTCCCCGAAGATGACGTGGGAAAGGGGCCGAGGAGGTCTAATCCAACACGAAAGAACGGTTCCACAGGGATGGTGATCGGCTGGAGATGACCGGCAGGTAGCACCTGAGGTGTTTTCCGACACTGCCAGGGATCACACGCAGCAACATAGCGTCGGACGGAGCGAGCGAGACCAGGCCAATAGAAGCGGCGCCGGACGCGGTCATACGTGCGGGTTACCCCAAGATAGCCTGCAGTAGGTGCGTCATGCATCTAAAAAAGCACAGTCCGTCGTAGATGCTTTGGCACAAGAAGATCAGATCCATCAGGGAGGAAGTTCCTTCGGTACAGAATGCCGCCGTGGAGGACATATCGGCGAACGGAGGCGTCGGTAGGTGTAGAGCGCAGACGCTCGATGAGTGCTCGCAGCGATAGGTCCCGGTACTGCTCATCGGCGATGTTAGCGAAGTCAGACACAGAGAAAATACCGTTGGCGTTACTACTGTCGGCGTCGTCAGGCTCGTCTACCGGGTAGCGAGACAGGCAGTCAGCATCCTCGTGTAGTCGGCCGGATTTGTAGGTAACAGTATACGAATATTCTTGGAGGCGTAAGGCCCAGCGACCAAGTCTTCCTGTAGGATCTTTCAGTGAGCATAACCAGCAAAGCGCGTGGTGGTCTGTGACAACGGAAAAGGGCCGGCCATATAAGTATGGACGGAACTTCGCAACCGCCCAAACTAGGGCCAGACACTCACGCTCAGTGATGGAATAGTTGCGCTCGGAGGGTGAAAGGAGCCTGCTGGCGTAAGCGATAACACGGTCGCTGCCGCGCTGGCGTTGTGCCAGTACTGCGCCAATTCCGTGGCCGCTGGCATCAGTACGGACTTCGGTAGGCGCAGAAGGATCGAAATGGGCCAGAACGGGAGGCGTTGTGAGGAGGTCGATTAGATGCGAGAACGCAGAGGCCTCGTTATCGCCCCACTGGAAAGGGGTGTCTTTTTTCAAAAGCTCCGTTAGTGGTCGTGCTATTGCCGCGAAATTTTTCACGAAACGGCGGAAGTACGAACAAAGGCCGACGAAGCTCCGCACATCTTTGACACACTTCGGAACAGGGAAGTGCGTAACAGCATGGATCTTGCCTGGGTCCGGTTGCACTCCGTGCGCGTCAACGAGATGTCCAAGGACAGTAATCTGGCGACGGCCGAATTGGCACTTCGATGCGTTGAGTTGTAGACCGGCTCGACGAAAAACGTCCACGACTGCTGAGAGGCGCTCCAAGTGTGTAGCGAACGTTGGGGAGAGTACTATAACGTCGTCTAAGTAGCACAGGCACGTGGACCATTTGAAGCCATGAAGAAGGGAGTCCATCATGCGTTCAAAAGTGGCAGGAGCGTTACATAGACCGAAAGGCATCACTTTGAATTTATAATATGTGGGTCAGGTAGAAGCGAAATGCCTCACCGGTCAGGTATTCATCGAAGCTGGCGACCATCTCCCGTTCTGACCATGATGCAGTGGTTTCGTGGACCTCGTAGAAGCAGAACCAATCTTCCGCGGGCCCATCGTCCGCTGATCCAGCGTATTTGGGGACGTCCAAGGCTTCCGATGGTGTGGTCATGATGCTGGTCGGTGTCGGTGGGGGAGCTGTGCGCTCGGGATTCACAGCGTGGCATGGAAGACTTGCATGTTGATGTGTGGCTGATGAGGTGGCTGCAAGGTCTTCATCCTGTCGACTCGTGTGACGCGAGCAGGAGGTTGCGGACGTAGAACAACATGGTCGCCCGAACACTGCCTTTATATCTTCATCTTCATCTTTCACTACTAATGCACGGTACCGTCTTTGTGTGGTTCGTTACATATATATATATATATATATATATATATATATATATATATAAAGAGTAAACTGCAGCGCAACATCCCATTGAAGTTTCCGCCTTCGTGGCGTAACAGAATGCGGAGTAATTGGTACGGGGTCATTGATTGCGGTCTGACCTCGAGCGCCGAAAACGGTTTTAGTTAATTATATATGCTAATCTTTGGCGGTAAGCCGTACGTGGAATTTTTTTCCAGTCGATACTTCAAAAAAGAAAAAAAAGAAAAGAAAAGAAAGAAAGCCTGCGCGGCAGAGTTGCCAGGTCCGACGAGGTGGCGCAGCCAAAAGCTAGAGAAGTTGTAGCCCAAATGTAGCCAAACAGAAAAAAAGTGATAAATATTTCGTAGCCAAATATAGCCATTTTTATTTGCATTTTTATTTGTGTATACAATTTCACATTCCACTACGGCAATCCTTTTTTATATAACCCGTCGTAACAAAATGTCCGTGCCACCGTGATGGTCGGCCCTTTACATCAACAACAGCGACATCATGCTTGCACAGAACACTTTTTGGTTGGCCCCGGAAGCTCTTAAGTTCTAGCGAATCGCTACAGAGGGCGAAATTCGTGCTTTTATTTTATGACAGATAGTACTAAGTCACTATTTTTAGTTATTTAGAGTAATATTACCTACGAACTCCTGAACACAAAATCATGTTCAGCGTCATCGATCTCTCACGTTCAGCTGTCCAGCGATCTGCGACGGCGACGTGCTCACGGCCTATTTTTTTATGATCTAAAACAAGCCTTTCGTGCTATGATATCTCGTGTTATTTGTCTCATCGTCCTATCTTGTTTTCTCATTTTCTTTTTTTTAATTAGCTTGGCCCGGATTAGCTGGGACACACACTAGCTATATATGTCAATTTACATCAACTTGGCCGCCATCTTAGGTCTGTAGCACGCCAAGAACATGCGTTAAGAAAAGGGACAGGCAACAGATGCCACTCACTGTCTCAATCGGTGTAAGCGGAGCTTTAAAAGATTACTGCGCAAACCGGCACACTAGTGTAAGAAGCGCGCAGTCGTTTTCGGCGACGAGCACGTCCCGAACGTAACTCGCTCGAAATGGTAAAAGCCGCGACGGCGCACAAAGAGCAATGGTATACAACAAATTGATAACAGTGGTAATGCTGTGAAAACCGATTACTATCAAAAAGCAAACCATTTTGATGGCTAATAAAGTTTTAGAATAGGGGCCCCTAAAGTTTGGGGCCCCAAATAGCTTTGCGGGTGTTAACGTTGGGGCATGCAGGAATGAATAGTTTTGGAATAGGCATTTTGCGTTTGCGGATAGCTTGTTGCGTTTGCAGCGTTACTACGGCGTCAAAGAAAAGCTGTTATAAATATTAAAATAAAATAAGCAGTTTTATGATAAGAAAAGTAATTTAGACTTTCGTGTTTTCGCCTTTAATTACGATTTAGAACTTATTTTATTAGCAGCATGCAGCTTGTTGCGCTTAGTTTTGAGTAACCAACTTTACGCACTTTCACCCAGCCAAGTCAATCCGTGATAGGCCGACGAGCCACAAAATCAACAATTGAATTCGGAATCAGTGGCGTATAATGAATCATCTTCATTGCACATGTTAGTTGAGAGAAAGCGATAACCGCAATCCCTTGCTCTAGCTTACGAACTTCACGCAATGCCACGAATCGAGCCCAGTTTTGTGATAAATTAGAGCCGTCGCTTTGATTGGCGTCGCCATGTTTGTTGACGAAAATTTTGGGGAAGCTTTTGGGGCTCCCGCTAAATCGATGAAATAGCGTGCCCGACGCAAAACCCAAACGCAGTTTCCGTCTTGCACATGCGCAGTGGCTTCGACGCTATTTCTTTGGGGACCCAATATGTTTGAGGCCCCTATTCTAAACTAATAATTGCTGGGGTTTTACGTCCCAACACCACGATATTATTGGGTGGCATGACGCAGCGGGGGACTCCGGATTAATTTGGACCACCTCAGGTTCTTTCACATGCACCTAAGTACACGGGTGTTCCTACATTTCACCTTGATTGAAATGTGGCCGCCGTGGCCGGGAATCAAACCCGCGTCCTCGAGCGAGCAGCACGACACCTTACAAGTTAAACTAACAAGGTGGGTGACGTTCATGTGACGTGGTGCACTGATGTCATTGTGGCAAACATGTTTCGATATTAGCAGAATGAGTATCTGCATCCATGATGCTACGGGCAAACCATCTAGAAGTAAAAGCACCAGAACCCACCTTTGGCTGGGGGTCTTGCTCCCATTCTATTTATACGTTCTCGCATACTTGGCCCACTTCCCCATGTCTGGATTCTCCTCTCTGAGGAGGATCCGATCTTACGTCCTACCTATCGCAATGAATCTCGAATCTAAGCACAAAGAAAAATTCATCTGGCAGTAAAAGGAAAATGGTAGTAAAGCTTCGCGCCAGAAACGTGGAGCAGGTCGAAAGCTGTGCTCGGAGCGGTACTTCATGCGGAAGACATGGCCATGAACACACTGGAGCGTGTCATGCACCCGCGCTTCCCTTCTTTCATGTCGGCGCCACTATCGCCCGACGGCCCCAACCCTATGTTACTGCTCTCCCTTCCTGAGTATAGCCATGTTAGTACAGTGTACTGTGAAAAACCCACTACTCCCAGCTTCATCCAGATGCCCGGGGATCGGGTGCCTAACGGTCAAGCAGGGTGTAAGTTTACGTGCATCAAAGATGCAAGCCACCGGCTCAGACAACGATGCAGCAAGGGAAGGAAAGGCGGGGGGGGGGGGGGTCATTCGGGCACGCACACACGCACAGCCAGGCGACTGGCTCAGCCAGCTAAAACACAGCCTTCGAGATTTGCTTCTATCCGATCAGAGCCACCGCTGGAGCGTGGATTGGGGCGGCACTTATAGCCCAAACACAGCCAAGTCCCAGATTTCCAGTAGCCCAAATATAGCTACATAGCTAAATCGTCCAAGTCAACGTCAAAAAATTTTTCCCTTAGCCCAATTTGGCTAAATATAGCCAAACATGGCAACACTGCTGCGCGGTAGCCTAATTAGTCACTATATAGTGGATACGGTGTTACGCTGCTAAACAGGAGCTCGCGAGTTCAATCCAGGTAGCGGAATTCGATGGGAACGAAATGGGAAACGACTCGCGTTTAGGTGCACGTTAAAGAACCCCAGGTGGTGATAACTAAACCGGGTGTCTCATAATTATATCATGGTTTTGCCACGTAAAATCAAAGAATTTGTTGCTTAGGCTTTTTTGTAGGGGTGTAAACAATTCGCGAGTCTGATTTCCGAGAAAAAACACGCTACGCAAACACGCCCCACCCCCGAAATTTTTTCCCGGAGCCAACTAAAACAACCACCGGCGCCGGGAATCATTCGCGATTTTGTCTACAATGTCTTTCTTACGCTCGAAAAGAGATTTCGGCGCGGACATTGCGAAATCGGGCTGGATTTCGTGGCAACGCTTCTGCGCTTGGAGTCACATAACGCAGGGAGCCCCATCCGAGCACAAAGTTTCAAGGGCTTTTCGATAGCGAGCGGGCGCGTCGCGGCATCTCGCAGTGGCCGTGAAATCTACGGAGCGCATGGATTTCAATTTCGAACTTTGTGGGTATAAAATTCTCATAAACTTTTGACGCGAAAAGTGCACTGACATTTCCAAAGGTGTGCTTTAGATTTTCAATTCTGGAACTTTACGGGTTTAATGTTTTTTATAAACTTGGGCCAACATGCGTGCACTGGAGCCCTCGTGTCGAAGCCATTCCACAAATGGAAGCACGCGCTCGCAATCTTCCACACACACGAAAATACTAAATATCACCGTGACTGTCAGCTGGCAGCTGATAAATTTCTTGAAACATTTTCAGGAAGCACGCCCAATGTGATCGATCAGCTGGACCAGGGCAGGCAAAGTAAAATAAGAAAAAAACATAAGAAAGTTAGTGGCCTATTATTGATACAGTTTTTTTTTTTTTGCGGGCGACAAAGTCTGGCTCTCCGTGGCCATAGGGACAGTGGTCCTATGGATTAAAGCAAAGCTCCGGCTGGAAATACTGGTATTTTCAAAGCGCTTCTTCGCATGCGAGCTGATTGGGGAGAAACATATCTGAAGAACCATTTGGGAAGTAGTCCCAGTAATGCCTCGTATTTAAGCCCTGATGTACAAAACAAAATTATATAAATTCTTGGTGAAATTATCAAAAAAATCCTAGATTCAAATATAAACGCTGCATCCACTTCTCCGTCCTTGCTGACGAAACGACGTATATTGCTGGAATAGAACAGCTTACTGTTTGTGCAAGGTACCTAAACAAGGATGCCAACGACATCGACGAAGTGTATTTAACTTTTAGCACCGGAATAGATGCCCTCTCTCACTGCGACTGGAGGTTCTATGTAAATGTGTACAAACTGCTGAAGATTCTAGTCACCCTTCTCGTGATCACTGCCAGCGGAGAGCAAATATTTTCAAACATGAGATTACTAAAAAACTACTTTCGCTCTGCAATGTCTGAGGAAGGCATGGTTAGGCAGGATCTTTTATACGCCCACAAAGACGTCGGCATCAACGTGTCCGAAGTCATTGACAGCTTCGCTAAACTTTCCCGCCGAGTGAAGTTTGTCCTTTAGACAGCGAAGCAGCAAAAATAAATTCCAGTAAAAATCTGTGTCTTCATGTCCATAAACTCGTAATTATGAAAACGTAGGACTGTTCATTAGCTTTTAAAACCGCAGCAATTTTCACCATTTATTAAACAGTTAGCAAGGAAGGAAGGGGGAAGCAAGAGAAAGGCAGAAGGCAGGGACGAATAGTTAGCAACATGATAAAAATTATCATGCGAATACGAAAATTACGAGCACATCAATAACCAATTTTGACCGACCTTGCTCATTGAAATCTCGGCCCACGCAGCGTTTCCCAACAAACACACTCGGATATTGGGTAGTTCAACTTGCCGCATCATATGTGGCTTTCGTTTGCCCTTTTCTTTCCTGTTTGGCTACCTGCTTTTACTTCTTTTTTTGAAACAAAGCAATAGCCTTCTTTGATTTTGGATGCAGAATAATTGTTGCAGCTGTGCAGGTAGCTAAAATGTACATTTTCGTACGGATTTCCGCACCTTCCTCTATTATTCCACCCATATGGTGCTGTAGCGACCGCAGCATGGCCCAAGTACATATCACGATTTCTGCGATCATAGCATTGTTCTTGCCTGGATTGTATGTCTTTCTATGCGTAAAGTTTACTATTTTTGTCTGAGCAACATGTTTATTTGTCTTGTTTGACGCATTATATATAGTGACGTTTGCTTAGATACGTAAATTTAGTGGAGACTTATACGTACATTTAAATATCTTGTTGCGAGGTTTTGTGTATACACGCAGTGAACTTTGTTTCCAGCGACACTTTTTTGCCCTTTATCAAGTTGTACCTGCGCATTTATATATTCTATCCTAGCTTCGCATTTCTAATGTATATTTTGCGGAACTTCTGCTTTTTATATGTACTCACTGTTGCGACTATAATTTCGGTGCAATTACTCAGAATACACGACCGCTTACAGCTGCTCCTGCGCAATTCATTGCAACGAAGGACAGCGTCATTGAGATTTTTTTCCTGGCCGTTGCATATGTACAAAAATGTAAACAAAGTTCTTTAATGACACAGATTCATCAAAATATTTGTCCTCAACTTGTTAATTTCATGGCCCTTACGTTTATCATATTAGCTGCATACACCGCGTTGCTGGTTTTGAAATGACATAGTTATAAAGTTCGCGTGATATTTTCTGTACTTATTAAATAGACAAAAAACGTGGAAACATTGATATCAGTTATTTCTGCCACAATTTTGGGGACATACGAATATATTTTTTATGAAAAAAATACATACTTGTATTCACAGTGCGTAGCGTTAATAATTCGTATGCAGCATCTAATATACAATGGCATTGGTAATGGCAATGCAGTTATTATTCATGTATTTGATCCCTCGACAATTCTAGAAGGAGGAGGCCGCGCTGCAACCTGAGCCCCCCCCCCCCCCCCTCCCTCTCCGAACAAAATTTCTGGCTACGCCACTGCTACGCTTATCCTATATTACACGCATAAACGTAATTCCGTTCCCAAATGTATGACCACCCAACTCAGCAGTTTGTATGGTATAAACGGCTGCTTTCAGTTATCCGGTGCAATATCATAACGACATAATAAAACAATTAGGGGAACGGCATGCCTCACATACACGTAGAGATATATTGAGATCTGGTGAGTTCGTTGATAAAGATAAGTGTAGTACCAAATGGGGCACCCAGTTTTAATGGGTTGCAAACATCGTGAGACTGTCAAAAAAGTTTCTCTTGTCTTAATCAAATTATCAGATTTACAGGCTGCCCCAAAATATTTGAATGACAGCTAGGAACTTGTTATATTGAATAACAGCTAGGAACTTGTTAAGCAGGACTTATTAACACCCGTTCGTTAATTCTCTCAGGAACTTCGCCTCTGCGCAACAGCCACGACTCTCCGGCAGCCCAATCATTCGGAATAACAGTGCTCACTTGCATCGGTCACTCACCTTTGAGACTTCAATAGTGCTGTTATGCGTTACATTCGAACGGAAACGACTATTCGGCGTCGTACAGTATATCAACAACACTTGCATATATGTATATGTAATGGAGACGAGGCAGGCGGGCATGTGGTTCCGGTCTAAGCAGGTCTTGGTGATGAAACAATAAAAATACTGGTTAGTTCTGCAACTTGGAATGCTTACTTTGCATCGATGATCAATGCGGGATGATACGGAATTTGGAGCAGTGAAGAGACTTCGTTTCAGTGATTTGATAGCGTAATATATTTTTTCTGGGGTGCTATGCAGGATGCGCCGAGTTTGGCGAAACTCAGGATTTTCACGAGCTCTGCCGACGCCCCAAGATGAAAGAACAAATGGTAACAAGACAAAGCTTGTTCGTCGGCACGCCTTCAGTTTCATTGGTTTATCTAGATTCACCTCCGTATTCTTAAACACGCCTCCACTCAGCGCTTCTCCTCGACTCAGCCAAGTCGAGGCGACGAGCGTTCCTTCACTCAAGGCACCGTTGCGTTTCATGAACACTACTTCACATTTCCTCCGCCTAGGAACGCCTTGAAAATGCGCGCTTGACTCGAGTGAAGTGCACCGACCGAGAAAAGCGCCTGATATCGAGGCTATTCTTGAATGCGCTTAGCAAAAGCCCAATTATTTAAGACAGATATGTGTTTCCGTTAATTTGGCTTCGTTATCAAATGACAACAAGGCGCAATGCACAAATTTAGCTCGGCAGCGCTACCACTGTTAGCGTTCGACTGATAGATCAAGCGGGAGCTGTTTTTGAGGTCTGGCAACAATCGCACCCCAGCAGCTGAGCATGGCGCATGGCTGAGAAACAAGAAAATTTGCGCCCGCATTGGTCTGCTGCTCTTGGTTTGCTCGTGCTTAATTTCTGGTACACGTTGCAGTTGTTAATCGTAGTTATCATGGATGATATTGTCCGTGTGTGTACTGTGACCGAGCCGGATTGACTTCGAAGGAGGCAACGCGTGGAACGGCCGATGGGCAGCTTTGTTTACCTTCAAGACCAAGTGCTGCTGAAAGCTTTCTGAAAGCAGCAACAGGACAAAAAATAAGGGTGAGTGCGCAGATTATGCACGGAACCACATTACGCTGTTGCGGGTTTGGTGAAGTTGCCGCCGCGCTATCAATATCCAAGCATGACTGGCTCCAGTTGCTCATGCTGCGGGCATTAGCACCCGAAGCAGACTATTCGAGGCACCATAAGATTGCGCGAGACGTTATTTTTTTCTTTTTTGCTTTGGAGCTTGTGGGATATTCGGCGCGACAATCTGTTATTGGTTCAGCTGTTTAAACATAAATGCACAAGGTACCGCTCCACGTCTGTGTCCGGTGATCATTCCAGTACCGCGTAAAAAATCTTTCAGTAGAGAAGAAGCAGTTGTAGCATACATGTGGCAGAATGCATATGGTTGAGTGCGTAGCTCCGGCAGTTCTAAGGAAACAAACGTTTTTCAGTCCTGTACTTTATTTTAGAAGCCGTGGTGGTTAGTCGGTTTGTTCAAATTGTAGCACATATCGTGTATGAACCAGCACTGGTGCCTGTATTTCCAGTGCTGCTTCACTTCAAATATACTCTACGCAATCTTTTATTCCTCCGAAAATTCACTTGTCAGTAGTTCATCGCCAGCATTAGTGTTTTTTTCCTGTTACCTTTTTTCAATGTGCTATGTCGTAGCATCTCCTGCACGTTCCATAAACAGTTCACGCAACGGCTACGTTTTTTTTTTTTTTTAGTTGAGCTATGTCTCTTTATTTCAGTTTCTTAGCTGCACTGAACTTAGCATGCGAACGCCCTATATACATATCATTTTTGGCATTCTGCTGCAGGATGTGGGCCTAGGAAAGACCAGCTGATGGAAAAAAAAATCAACGACTCTGTTGCACGGTAAGGAATGTGACTGACGTTAAAGCATCGATAGATACGGTGCCTGCCTGTTGGAAATGCACCATCTCGCTTCCCTGAAAGACCTTAGGTGCTGCGGAAGTACTTGACTGATGTGCTCGGTATTTAGTCTGTGGTTATTTTATTGCGATAGCAATTATATGGACACTTGAACCGGATTTCTGCCGTCGGCGTCGTCGTCGCCGTCGCCGTCGCCGTGAGGTTCCCTATAGATAAAATCTTCGCCGCGCGCCGTATGCCCGAGAGGAAGCGTGCGGAGACGCGCGCTATCACGGAGAGCGAACGCACTCAATCTCCCACGCGCAAGCAAGGAAGCAGGAAGCCAGCGCCGGAGGGAGCAAGGGGGGGGGGGGGGGCGCACTTCTCTGCCAACAACGGCGCTCGTCGCTCGCTCGCACCGTCTCTTATCTCCACACGGCTCTGACCTTTAAGTGCATTCGCCGCTCAGTTTCCGTTGAAGCGATAGACCGCACGTACCTTCGCCCGCTGCGGCGTATGCTTGCTGCCAGCGTTTTGACAGTCGTTGTCTGCTGTCATTCAGTGTGATCTCTTCGTGTTTGTGCGCGCTCACACCACGCTTGTTCATTCAGTTCGTAATAGTCGGGCCACATTTTCCAACGCACGCTACACACGCAATGCTGCCCGGATCGGCAGTGCAGCGCTACAAGTGTGTCCCTTCGCACGCGCTGCCCACGGGAAGC